>NC_136264.1:95948525-96053525 GCF_964187855.1 Myxine glutinosa | reverse complement strand
TCTTCCTCCGCCCTCTCCAGCCAAACCCCTGGCTCATGGTTGGTCGAGTGGGGCTGGCTCACTCCTCCCCTCTCTGACGAGGTGGGGAAACGCCTTCCTTCCCCCAACCCTGCCTCGTGGTCAATGGCGGATGAAGGGAAAAACCGACCAAAATGCGGAAGGCGCTTCGAATTGCAATTGACGGAAAGGGGGGAATGGAAGGGAATCTATCTCTTTCACTGGTGCAATGGAGTATTTCAATTAATGGAAGACACAGCCTTACGCTAATACACATAATAAGGATATAACTGTCAAAAGAAAGGATATATCGTGTCCTGCATGTATGTTTTTATGGACTAACTACGGGAACGCCCTTTGACCTTTATACAACCACAACGGAGGGAGGAGGGGTGATATTTTACAACAACCTTTTACAACAACATTTTACCACAACAAAAAAATTAAAAAAACATTCTCATATCCACAACACTGCACCCTCCTCCCCTTAGGCACGTCCCGGGCCTATTACTTTTACCTTAGTGTGGCACGTAGGTGTAGTTCCCTCTACTTTTAACCTGACCCTGAGTGCGACAGTTTTAAAACATAAATAAATGTGTCCCGCTGCTCCATTGCACCCTACCTAACAGACTTACGCCCACAGTTAACCGAATTGCGGAATGGTCTTCAAACTACACACTGACGGTGGGAAGCATTATTTACACTGACGCTAATTTTATTTACAAAACTAACCCAGGACCTGTAATTGTTCTTTCTGGGGGGAGACAGTCTGCTCTGCATCGACGCACCATTAAAAGCACCCAAAAACGCACCAATACACACCCAAGCACCAATCGGTGCAGTCACCATAGTTCATCAGTGTTCCATAAAAATAAACCAACAACCCCTAACCCTGCAGGTGATCTCTTGCTCTTCGGCTCCCTCTGCTGGTTATTATTATTTGTCTTCCAGATGTTGTCATTCTCTTTTGCTTTGCTTACTGGCGGCCTATTTGCAATAAAGTGTGCCCAATGTGTCCTTCTCATTTATTTTATTTATGGCCCACAGAGCCGACTAGTGTGGTTCACCTGGGGGGCATCGGTGCCCTGTGGCCAAGGTCCGCCAGCAAGATTTCGGGCCCTCATGGCCGGTTCCAGCAGAGGGGCCATGCCCCAACCCATGGGGTCCATAAGTGGTGCTCGGCCACAGGCATGTGGTCCATAATGTGGTGCATCGATGCAGACAGCTGGTTCTGGGAATTTCGGGCGCACAATGGCCGACCCACGCACGCTCCCCTCGGCGCCCAACGGCGCACAGGTCATGTGGGAGACAAAAGAAAGACAATTGAGCGAGGGGTAAGGTCACAAGGGTACACGTCAAAAAGGCAATGCAAGGCGAAATGCGTACGGAGGGCGAAGTGAGAAAGCTCGTCCCTACCGTACGTCACCCCCCTGTTACCTAGCCCACCCTTGCCCTTACCCCATATGTACAAAACCTACACATTACCAATTCGTCACTACTGTCACGTCTTCCCCATATTTCCCCTATACCAAATTCGTCTCCACAATCCCTCTACTTCAAAATTTGCCATCACCAAATTCATCATCAATCCTCATAAGGAGGCAGAGATGGAACATCAAAGCACAATGTCACACCCACGTCATGATGCGTCCCACAATCCAAACATTTGCATCATAAAAATAATTAAACCATGGCATGGTGTGGAGTACCTGTCACCTCAGGCGAGTGGATGCAGATGGTGCGAGGAGATCCTTCATCCTAACTATCCTCTAAATGACATTAACACACTTTACACTACCCGGGGTCTTTCCCTGCCAATCCATTGGCCACTTACACTATGGGTTCTAAAAACCAATTCCCATTGCCCAAACTGTGGTGCTTCTCAATTTGGGGTCTCACTCCCCCGATTCATCTCCCGGTGCCCTCGCACAATTTCTGGGCTGCGACGTGTAACTCTCCCAGCAGGTCTACCCACCTGCACACCTCCACCACTGTAGTTGCCACCCGAGCTTACCTAGCTCCTCACCCTAACCTATCTAACTGGGGCAGGCCCCTCCTGGCTCTGTCACCCCACTCGGTGCCCTCTGGCACTGGGCTACCCGGGTCCGTCCTCCGGATCCTCGGGCCCCATCCACATAACCTAACCCACCCGGGCTAGTTTTCACTGCCATACACCCCATAATCTATTGCTCCTTTGCCCCCACCTGTGAGGGATGGTGGATTTGCCATCCCACCACATCGGGGGTCTCACTACCAATTTCGCTCGTCCAAATCCAACAATTCAAAAATTTTCCATTTACTGCCAAAGCTATTCACTTTTCTAAATTTCGTTTTAAATCACTATCACTATCACTATCACCATCACCCGTCTACTTATTACATCCTCTCGGTGCGCCAATTTCCTTCGAAAGCTCGGCTTCGTACAGCCGAGCCATGAACGCGGGTTCTTTTGTGCCAGCGGCTGGATACGTCCCGCATTCGTGGCAGGGATGGGGGCTTACCCGGGCCGAGATCCCACGCACCACCTCGGCGTGGAGCCATCCAATGTCCCGATCTCGACCTGCCGGCACGTCTCAATAGAAAGTGGTCGCCATGACGACCCTTCCTATCGGGCGGCCCGCTCCGTCTAGTGGAGCCCGGACGCGGCCGTTCCACGCGAGGCCCAGCGTGGATCGCGCACGGCAGTTCTTTCGAAACCGCCGTGGTTCGGATCCCCGCTGGTTCTCGCGGCACGCGAAGCCCGGCACGCACCGAGGGCCCGAGTCGGCTATAAGTCGTTCTAACCTTTAACCCGGTTATCGTCGACGCCTCACCTGGATGCTTACAAGCATACGCTACCCCTTTCGTGCTCATACATGCAGCCGTTTCCATGCTCTTGGTCGTACCTTCTCTAACACACCTCGGTACACTCATTCCGCTCACCGACTTGGTCACACACCTGACCACCGAACACCTTGGCACACATTCGTCGCTCGCACACCTCACCAACACACCTCTTCGCGCCCCTTTCTCGGTCACCTCCTTTGTGACGATCACAGGTGTGCTCTCACCCGCACACCCAACCGCGTGCCTCACGACCAACTCAAATGTGCCTTCCCACACACGCTCTACCATTCCAGGTGTGCATCCTTCCATTCCAGGTGTACATCCTCGCTCACCTGTCATAACCAACTCACGCTCCGTTTCACTCTCACTACTCTCACCTCCATTCTTGACCGCGCACTCACCCTTACTCTCGACAGCACACTCTTTCCTCATGCACCCGTCCGTTACACACCTTTCTCGCGCACACTTTTTCGTTACTTCCTCCGTAACACTCACCCCACCGCGCTTCCCTGTGCTCCCTCGCACACGCGCTTCGACCAACTCACTCTTGACGGCACACTCACTCCTCGGCGTGCACTTTTTCCTCACACACCCCATGGTCAGACATTCTCGCACACCTCTTTTTTCGCACACCTGACCTGTCACATACTTCACCAACGGCCTTTCACGAACACCCGGATCCAAACCAATCCCCAAGCCGACTGAAGCTTTCTTCACATCATATACATTGCCACTCACCTCCGTACTTCGTCTCCGCACCTCCTTTGCCACCTGCAAACTTTTTATTTGGTTAGTGAGCACCTCATCATGATTTGAACACAGACCTTGTACATATTCCATTACCTCCTCCTGGATTTCTCTCTTAGTTTCTGTCCGTCCCTTCTTAATTTCACTCACCTCTTCTTCCACTTCCTCTAGTTTTTGTTTAACCTCTTTTATTTCTCGGTGCGTCTCCTCAAGTTCGTCCTCTAGGGCTACCGTGACCGTCTCTATGTGCATCCTCACCTGCCGGTCCTTTGTCTCCATTATCTCTGTCACCTCGTCCACCCTCATTGTCAGTTCCTCCCGTACCATCTGACATTGCCTCTGTGTCGCTATTAATTCGTTTTTAATTTCTTTTTGTGTCGCCTTTAACCCTCCGAGTACTGCAGTGTTCCTTTGAACCTGCTCCACTAATTTCGTTTGTCCCTCTGTCAGCTGTTCCACCTCCTCCGTCAGATCTTCTATTCCCCCTTGTAACTTTGCCGTATTATTTCTCACCTCTTCCTCTATACGCTTTTCACCTCGCTTTACCTCCTCACTCACCCCTCGTCGTATTTCCTCCATCTGGTTCCCCATCTGTTCGATTTCCCGGGCGGATTGTTCCCCTATTTCCCGCAATTTGTCCTCCATCCTATTTTCTAACCCCATTAACCCATTTTTCACCCCCTCTAACTGATTCTCCTGGGCAGCCATTCTGTTTTCCACCCCCGTTAACCCATGTTTCACCCCTTCTATCCCATTGTCTAACCCCTCAAATTTCTTGTCTAATCCCTCAAATTTCTTTTCTAATCCCTCACCGGTACCCCTCGCTTCGTCCCTCATTACCCCCATTTGGTTTCCCATTACCCCCAATTGCTCACTCTGAGCCCTCGCTTCGTCCCTCATTACCCCCATTTGGTTTCCCATTACCCCCAATTGCTCACTCTGAGCCCTCGCTTCGTCCCTCATTTGCTCACTATTCTGGGCCATAAGGGCCTTCATTTGTATAAAAAAAAGGTTCAAATCCACCAACGGCGCTGCTACGGTCGCGGCAAAATTTGGTGCCGCTACACCCACGTGCGTGAGGACGCCACTTTGCGCGTCCGATACTCCCGCAACCACATTGCCATTTTTCTCCTCCCTTTCCTCCACATACATTTCCCCGAGGTCCTGGGTCGATTCCACCCCGTCTATCTCTCCCACCGGCATCCCGTCGCCTTGAACAGCCATGGCGCGATTTCAAAATTCGGGTTTTTTTTTTTTAAAACAAACAAATTTCGGTTCTTTATAATTTTGAGCGCGTGAAGCGCGCTTCGGGTCCGAATCTCACTCCTCGACACCAATTGTTACCGATCGCGGATTAAGATGTGAGTTACCGAGCGGTTTGGTATTTCCGCGACCGTTACAGGATCCCTGACTCACCCGATTCACCCAGAACTTTGGCCGTATCGCACCCTAGCTGCTCAATGAGGGAAAAGACAAAAACGACGCAATGTAAAGAGGAAAACGAAGGCCAAGAAAGGTTTGAAATACTACTACATTTATTTACTATTTACACACAAGCAAAAAGAAAGCAGTGACGTTTATTTACAAGCACATAAGACGCAGGTGACACAGGGAAGTACTAGCTTATCGTTATAGACTTAATTAACCCCAGGACAGAACAAACAAAGACGACTCACACGGGGAATTGCAGAGTGGATTGGCTGGAAGACGGTGCGTGGCTGGAGGGGGAGGACGGCACGGAGCTGGCTGGAGCTTGATCCTGCACGGGACGTCGGGCGGGACCTCGACGGCCGCTGATGCCTCCGATCCTGTCGTGTGCGTGGGATCACGGGTCGGATCACGGTCAGAGCCGACGCGCTGGTGGGGGGTCTGGCGTGACGGGTTCTCTCCTCTCTTCTTTTGTTTGGTCCAACCACTCCGTCTCCAACGCAACCCCTCAACGCAATCACTGAACGCAACCACTGAACGCAACCACTGAACGCAACCACTGACGACCAACTCAGCTCTTTGTGACCCTCCTTGTCTCGGCTCAAAAGTGCATCTCCGTTTCTGCTTCCAAGCTCGACTCCCTCGGGGAGCGTCGCGCTGTGGGTTATATAGGCCCCGCCCCTCAACCTTGGCGAACCTCCCCCAAAAGTTCTTCCTCCGCCCTCTCCAGCCAAACCCCTGGCTCATGGTTGGTCGAGTGGGGCTGGCTCACTCCTCCCCTCTCTGACGAGGTGGGGAAACGCCTTCCTTCCCCCAACCCTGCCTCGTGGTCAATGGCGGATGAAGGGAAAAACCGACCAAAATGCGGAAGGCGCTTCGAATTGCAATTGACGGAAAGGGGGGAATGGAAGGGAATCTATCTCTTTCACTGGTGCAATGGAGTATTTCAATTAATGGAAGACACAGCCTTACGCTAATACACATAATAAGGATATAACTGTCAAAAGAAAGGATATATCGTGTCCTGCATGTATGTTTTTATGGACTAACTACGGGAACGCCCTTTGGCCTTTATACAACCACAACGGAGGGAGGAGGGGTGATATTTTACAACAACCTTTTACAACAACATTTTACCACAACAAAAAAAATAAAAAAAACATTCTCATATCCACAACTATATATATATATATATATATATATATATATATATATATATATATATATATATATATATATATATATATATATATACTGTATATATATATATATATATATATATATATATATATACAGTCATCCCTCGCTATATCGCGGTTCACTTTTCGCGGCTTCGGTACATCGCGGGTTTTTCTCGCTAGTATATGTAAAATTATATCGCGGATTTTTCGCTATATCGCGGGATTTTGCGGTATAAATGTATTTTTATATGCTATTATTTTAAATATTTTTGTGGTAAAATAAGCATTTTCTAGCCTAAAAAATTAAAAAACGTAAAAAAATAAAAATACAGTCATTAAAACATATTACAAGAAATAAAATACTGTACATAGTGTACAGTAGAAGGGTAGACAAAGAGTCGTGCGTATGGAAAACGCAGATGCGGCAGCTTCCACTTGCTCTAGTTACCCACGTAATGGGTAACTGTAATGCTCTTTCTGGCTGTGCAGTACATTCATCATCGTCATCACCTTCATCGTCATCAGTACTGCACAGCTAATTCATCATCATCTTCATCACGCAAGTTGTAGTATTGAAGAGCCGGGGCTCTTGCTTGATACGGACGAAATGACGGGCAAGACACAAACTCGTCCGAGAAGATATTTATTCTCAAAACCAACTCGGGAACACTGAAAAGCCCCTTTATCGGGCTGCATTATAAAACACAACCAGAAACCGAAACCGAAAGCCACGCCTCTCAAGCGTGGCGTGCTTCGGCGGTCACGTGATCAACAGGTGTAGCTGATTATACCTGCACGCGCGGCACGCTTTGGCGGTCACGTGACCAGCCACTCTGACGCCGGGGATCCCCGCCGGTGACGTCACCGGCTGGAGCAAGGAGATTCTGATGCTGGTCTTGCTTGGGTCGCTACAGTATCTTCAATGGTGAGTAGCCATTAGAATTTTATATGTTGTTAAAATTACGTATGTTTAAGAGTGTAAAAAGTGTTTAAGAGTATAGGAAGTGTTTATAAGAGTATGGGAAAGGTTAATAAGAGTGTGAGAAAGGTTAATAAGAGTGTGGGAAAGGTTAATAAGAGTGTGGGGAGGGTCATAAAGCTTTAAAATATATATAAATAATAAAATAAAAATATGGTCGCTACTTCGCGGATTTTCGTCTATCGCGGGGGGTTCTGGAACGTAACCCCCGCGATAAACGAGGGATTACTGTATATATATATATATATATATATATATATATATATATATATATATATATATATATATATATATATATATATATATATATATATATATATATATATATGTGTGTGTATGTATACTAGTACACCATCTCACTATGGGAGCAGCAGGAAAGGTCATTCCTCTTTGGGGTATATAGATTATGGTCGAGCATTCGAGCAAACACTCCATTCAAAACCGTTAAGGAATGGCTGGTTTGGCAAGCACTAGCTAGCAGCTTGGTAAATGAGCACAACCCGGGCTTCCTCTCTTTCAGTTTTGTCTTAAACAGCAGGAGCAAGTTTCAAAAGGCCGCCACGAAAAACGCCACTTTAGCGCATGGAAGGGCCATATTGTTAACCCAACCCTGTGGGGTATATAGAGTACTGTAGATCTTCGCTCAGTTCTGGAAGTAAAACTTACCTCAAGGATGTCGGGATTCCTCCAAATTTCTTTGTTTAGCGTTATAAACAGCATTAGTGACTGTTTAAAAACCTAATCATACATGTTTGTGGTTTATAATATTTTTACCTCTGGTAAAGGCCGTTAGGCCGTTGCTCCCATGGAAACGCCATGATAAGCTATTTATAAACGTTGACTCGATGTTTGTTCAAGGAGGAAAAACCCCTTGGGGAGGTGGGATATTATTGGTATTAATATTGTTTTGTAATAACATTAATATTATGCTCTTATCGTTAGGTTTGTTATTCGAAGCGGCATTGGAAAAACGCCACGATAAAGCAAAGTTAACAGTGATATACACCTCAACATGCAAACCCATTGACGGCAATGGCGGGAAAAACCCCCTTGTGGAGGGGTGCAAATGAATGCGCTACAACCTTCATTGTGTAACCCTCAGTCATCCTGTAAAGTTTGGTTGATATTGGATAAGTAACGACAGAATGTATTGGTGGTCAAAAATTCATCAGACAGACAGACAGACAGACAGACACCAAATGGCGTATTTTAGTATGTTTACTGGGTTTGTGTTATTGCCGAGGCTTGCTTTGAGGTCGCTCCATTTGCAACAACCCCCTCCCCCCCCCCCCCCCCACCCCACTCCCCTCCACTCTCTCACACCCACAGACTAAAGGAACTGAGCCGTTTCTACTTGCTAGGCCTCCAGCTATGCCACAATAATCTTTAGCTAATAAAGGTCCTTATACAAGTCTTTATGCATGAATGATGTATCCCATTTCCTGTCAGATTTTTTTTTTTCTGGCCATTAGATTATATGTGAGCCATAAATAAATTGTTTATCACTGGTGTCTTAGGGTCTCATATGTGGTTTCTCCCAGACATGGTTTTAAGTGTGATGGGCATTATTGCCCCCCGACACCCTTATGTCCCAATTGTGATCTTTATTCAATGCATAAACCCATTCCTCACGATCACTAGCATTGTTTAATACTCATCTGGGGAAAATCTGGTGGACATTGGATGTATTTGCATTTGGGCAGTGTCTCAGCTAATGGTTGCTGGTCCACACACATACCGGAAGTAAAATTTATTTTCGCCACCAATTTTTTAATTCCGTCCATTGATAATGGCACAATAATTATGACAATGCCATAATAATACTAGTACCCGACTGCAAAGCCGCAATGAGCCGGCGAAGCCAAAGCCTCTTGCCACTATTTTACCCATCACGATGGCATCAGTAGGTTAGGTAGTTGATAGTAGGTCGGTGTAGGTACCGTACCTGGTAAGACTTGGTAAAAGAGAAGAGCAGACAGTCCTCCCCAATACCTACATACGTAGTGTGTTCAAAAAGTATCCGACCTTTATTTTTCGTGCGTAAAAAAAAAGAAGCTAGGGAGGCGTTGATTGGTGCACGTATGTAGGCGATCCTAATGCGCACGCATGAATTTTTTCCCGCCTGCAGAAGCTGTCATTCGATGGCAGACCGCCGATGAGTGAGGACATGTAAGTGAGCGCCGTCGGATTTTCGTTTTTGACAAAATGACGGAAAAACTTGAACAACGCTACTGCATCAAATTTTGTGTTTCATCAAACTTGCATCAAAACTGCAACTTGGTGTCTGGGTCGTACCCATAAACCCAGGACTCATCGCCAGTGATCACTGTGTTGAGGAAGCTGGCATCGCTGTTCACAGTCTCCAGCATGTCCTGTGCGATCTCCAAACGGAGTTGCTTCTGCTCAATCGTGAGCAGCTTTGGTACGAACTTCGCTGAGATTCTCCTGAAGCCCAAATCCTCCTTCATAATGGAATGAACGGTGTTGAATCTTGCGGATCGTTTCCACTTGGGAATCGCCAACCTTTACACAAAATTTGATGCAGTAGCGTTGTTCAAGTTTTTCCGTCATTTTGTCAAAAACGAAAATCCGACGGCACTCACTTACATGTCCTCACTCATCGGCGGTCTGCCGTCGAATGACAGCTTCTGCAGGTGGGAAAAAATTCACAATTGCGCATTAGGATCGCCTACATACGTGCACCAATCAACGCCTCCCTAGCTTCTTTTTTTTTACACACGAAAAATAAAGGTCGGATACTTTTTGAACACAGTAGTACAATAAATGTCACAAGAAGCTTAAGGAAGTAACTATACGATGTGCTAGCATAGGGCCTATTTTAAGAAATTCTAACTGGGCTTAATATACGTTTTCACAGTATGTGTGTCGACTTCTAACTTCAGTCGCCGTCAGGATTGGTTCTCTCCGGGCACGGCAGCTTCCTCCACCAGAAGAAGTTAGTTTGCAGTAAGATCAGTGCCGACAGATCAGACGATAGCGCCGTTGCGACGGCAATGTGTGACTGTCGTTAATCAAACCGAGCTTTCTTTCTTTATGTAAACCGCTTATATGGATGATATGATAATGATATGATAATATGGATGATATACCTTCACCCCAAGATTTAGATAAATCAAAAAAGAACCTCGTTATCTTTGATGATTGTGTTAATGAGAGAAACCAAACGGTTATGGATAGCTACTATACAAGAGGGAGACATTCTTCTTGTAATTGTATTTATCTCAGTCAATCATACTTTCAACTACCTCGTCGCTCAATAAGAAACAATGCCAATACTTTTATTTTATTTAAGTTAAATTCAACAGATACAAATAATTTTTAAGTTAAATTAATTCAATTAATTTTATTTAAGTTAAATTCAATAGATACAAATAATTTCTGGCCGTGAAAAACTATCCCCTACGGCCGCGAGATTTCTAAAAAATAATTCTTCGTCAATTTTAGAATATTTGACGCCGTTTTCACCCTCCGAAACGCGTAATAAGCTTTTAAAAAATATTTTTCAAATGCTCGAATCTCATTGGTTCCGGTGTTTGGTGACGATTTTCGTTGAAGATAAGGTTGGTCTTAACGTATTTTAATTACAACTTAGAGGTGTATTAGATTGTGAATCAAAGAAAGATGGGTGAAACAAACTCCTATTGAACTTTTTCGCAATTGTTTTATGCAAACTTCCGCATCCGGTCGATGGCGGCCTCCATTGAGCGATTTGGTTTTAGAAATATTTTTTCAAATGCTCGAATCTCATTGGTTCCGGTGTTTGGTGACGCTTTTCGTTGAAGATAACCAGGCCCGTGCGGGCCGAGGTTGGTCTTACTCTTTAAGTATTTTAATAATAAATTGGAGGTGCATAAGATTGTGAATCAAACGAAGGCGGGAGAAAGAAACTCCTTTTGAACGTTTTTCAATTTGTTATGCATACTTCCACATCCGCAAGATGGCGGCCTCCATTGAGCTTCGGAATTCTCAAGCCAAGGCATAATCTGGTTTTCGACATAATACGTACGCGGTTATTGCCAACACCGGCTTCTCCGGCTATTAAAGTTATTACAAAATAATAACGTTATTAACAATCTATGTATAGTGGAGCAGGTGTGCATATGTCCAGCCACTATCAGCACCTTTTATAGTGTTCATCCATGTTATTGTCCCCCGTCACACAGCGGAGCGAAAGGGGAACTATGGTTTTCCCCTCCGTCCGTGTGTCCGTCCGTGCATGCGGGCGTGCATGCGTGCATAAGCGAAGGACCGCATTCGAATTTGGTGTGGGTGCAACCCACGTCAAAATCCAAGATGGCCGCCGCCATGTATGTCTGATGCCATGTATGTCTGAACCTTGTGAGCTGAATATCTTGAAAAATAAGCGAAATACCAACTTCTAATCTGGTGTGTGGGTGTCTCTCGGCATAAGGAAGAACGCTATTGAAAATTGGGTCGCCACGTCAAAATCAAAGATGGCCGGCCATGTATGTCTGAACCTTGAGATGAATATTTTGAAAAATAAGCGAAGTACCAACTTCTAATTTTTTGTGTGGGTGTATCTGGGCACAAGCAAGAACGCTGTTTAAAATTGGGTCGCCACGTCAAAATCCAAGATGGCCGCCGCCATGTATGTCTGAACCTTGTGAGATGAATATCTTGAAAAATAAGCGAAGTACCAACTTATAATTTGGTCTGTGAGTGTATCTCGGCATCAGGAAGAACGCTATTGTAAATTGGGTCGCCACGTCAAAATCCAAGATGGCCGCCACCATATAAGTGTCTGAACCTTGTGAGCGAAATATCTTGAAAAATAAGCGAAGTACCAACTTCTAATCTGGTGTTTGGGTGTATCTAGGCACAAGGAAGAACACTATTGAAAATTGGGTCGCCACGTCAAAATCCAAGATGGCCGCCGCCATGTATGTCTGAACCTTGTGAGCGGAATATCTTGAAAAATAAGCGAAGTACCAACTTCTAATCTGGTGTGTGGGTGTATCTAGGCATAAGGAAGAACGCTATTGAAAATTGGGTCGCCACGTCAAAATCCAAGATGGCCGCCTCCATGTATGTCTGAACCTTGTGAGCGAAATATCATATCATATAGCATGTTTTCTGCGTCTTCCACTTTGTCAACTCACATCACTTCCCCGACGGGGGACCTAGGCGTAACGCTTGTTTGTGTTCCTGTTATACAGCGTAATAAATTAAATTGCATATGTGTTGGTTGTACCCAGGGTCAGGTCATAGTCACATAAATATATACCCCATGCCCCTCTGTGAGGTGAAGGTGAGTATGACGTTCACCTGTGCATGGGCCACAGTACAAGTGGTTTACTGACCCCTGCTACAGACAAGGGGGATTATTAGCCATGGTACAAAATATATTTGCCTCACCTTCATCCTTCCCCCGTACCTCAGACTGCTCCTAAAGAGAGCGGGAGTTTCTAGTTTTTAGGGTGTTTGTAGTAACAATAACCTCCTAAGGGAGCCTCCTCAGCGTCGAATAAGAAGAGAGCCTCCTCAGCGTCGACGAGTCTGGCATTTCACTCAGGCCAACTGGCACGGTCTTCAAGCAGCCATCAATCATCTGGACTGGTCTCCCATCTCTACCGCCTCTGACATCAACTCATCCTGGGAATTCTTTCAAAGTAAATTGCTCTCTCTCATGCACAGATTTATACCATCTCGTCTTCAGTTGTCATACCCTTCCTCCCGTCCATGGAATCTTGTGGTGAGGCTGTTGCCCTGAAACAACTTGCTTTCGTCTCCTGGAAAGCAAATCCAACGGAAGGAAATCTCATTTCCTTTCACAAAGCCCGAAACAAGTGTGTGTCCACCCTCAGGAGAGCCAGGAAACAATATCTCACCATTCTCAAGACCGAACTCTCTTATCTGTCTCCCTCTTCCAAATCCTGGTGGCGTCTGGTCAAATCTGTTTCTGGTGTTTTTCCCCCTCCATCCCCTCCATCCCCTCCCTCACCTCAAACGGCTTAACGGCTGACTCCGCACGTGAAAAAGCTGAATGCCTCAACTCTGTGTTTGCCTCTAAATCTTGTGTCCCAAACCCATCCCTCTCTGTACCCACCGTACCCAGTCGTACCCAGCTGCTCCTGGACTCTGTGTCCTTTCCTCCTGACAAGGTGGAAAAGTTTCTGTCAACCCTCGACTCTGATTCTGCAACTGGACCTGACGGCATCAGCCCACGGGTCCTAAAATCATGTTCTTCTGCTCTTTCACTCCCTCTTTCTGTTCTCTTCACCCTCTCTTTTGCTCAAGGTCATCTGCCATCTGCTTGGAAATCAGCCAACATCACTGGTTTGCACAAAAAAGGTGCAAAAACAGATCCCAGCAACTACAGACCAATCAGCCTTCTCCCGATTATCATCAAAGTCCATCAGCTAATCCATCATTGCTTCAGATATTAAATCTTTCCTCTTCTCCAATGGCTTGATCTCTGATCATCAATTTGGTTTCAGACCTGGTCACTCTACTCTGGACATGCTGCTTCTGCTTTCTCAACAATGGATGGAGGTCCTCAACGCCAAACAGGAAATTAGAGCTGTCTCCCTTGACATTTCACGTGCCTTCGATACGGTCTGGCACCCTGCTCTGCTCATCAAACTCTCCTCCTTTGGTATCCATGGAAATCTCCACGCATGGCTGGCGGACTTCCTCTCTGGTCGTAGTCAACGTGTGGCCCTGAATGGGTTTCTCTCATCTCCTCTTCCTGTTCAGGCTGGAGTTCCCCAAGGTAGTGTTCTGGGCCCTGTGCTTTTTCTGGTCTTCATCAATGATCTCTCTGACTCTCTTGAAAATCCTCTCTATCTCTTTGCTGACGACTCTACTCTCTGTCGCTCCATTCCTCATCCCTCAGATCGGCAGTCTGCAGCCTCCTCACTCTCTGCAGACCTGGACAAAATCACAGACTGGTCAAACAAGTGGAACATGTCTTTCAATCCTGACAAATCTCACACTCTTACAATGTCTCTCCGAAAGGACCGACTGGACAACCCTCCCATCTACTTTCTCAACAATCCTCTCCAATAAGTTCTGTCGCTCAAGCTTTTGGGTCTCACTATCTGCCATGATCTTTCTTGGGAAAACCACATTTCCAAGCTGGCCTCCAAAGCCAGTCACCGACTGGGCATCCTCCGGCGTGCGAAGTCCTTCCTTGGCACACCTGAGCTCCTCACCACATACAAGGCTTTCATCCGCAGCTCAATGGAATACTGTTCCCCCCTCTGGGCTGGTGCTCCTGCCTCACACCTTGCTCGGCTTCACGCTGTTGAGGCCAAAGCTTTCAGAATCATTGGAATCTCCTGCGATGTAGTCAACACCGAGGGCCTTTCACTCACTCACCGCAGGCAGGTTGGTGGTCTTTCTGTCTTCTACCGACTCCTCTCCGGCCTTGCTCCCCCAGCTCTCTCTGTGCTCTGTCCCCCCAATATTCCTTCAGGTCGCACAAGATCTGCCTGCAACCCTCTTATGGTTAAACTGCCAAAGTCTAGGCTCTCTGCTCACCTTCACTCTTTCATTCCCCTTTTCTCCCGCCTCTGGAACAAACTCCCCCACTCCCTTCAATCCCACTCCTCCCTCCAGGTCTTTAAAACAGCTGTTCACCACCATCTCTTATCTTCCCCCATCGAAAACCTTGATCTTTTCTACCCCCGGTAATTCACCCCAGAGTCCTTGCAGTGTTCATATGTTTTATTCCTCTCCCACCTCCCCCCAAGTCCTCCCGATGTCCCTGCTCTCAAATGTTGTGTTTGTGTCCTTCCCCCTCTTCCCCCTCTCTTTTGTGTCCTTCCCCCTCTCTCCCCATCTTGTCTGCCGCTCCCCTTGTTTTTTGTGTTTTGTGTGTCGGTTTGTCTTTTTGTGTGATTAATGTTAGCTCTTTCACGAGCCTCGATCTTGTATACAAAAAAAAAAAAAAAATGGCACGAGGTAGAGCGCATACCTCCCTCCACTAGGCCAAACAGTTTACACTTTGTATCCCACCGATAGGACAGACCTGTATCTGGACGTTAACCAAAATCGAATCGGCTTGTTCCTGTCACTGACCCAATTCATCGACCAAGTTTTGTCTCAACTCTTTGATAATTTTTTGAACTACCGTGCTTTATATCATTTTTGGCCCCACCTATCAATGGTGAAGAATCACTTTTAAAATATTAAAAACTTATCGGATCCGGATCCAGATCCTCACCAAAATCAAATCAATTCATCCTTGTTGCACCCTCAACCTGCCCCACAAGTTTCATCCAAACCAGTCCATAACCTTTTGAGATATCCTGCTCACAGACAAACAAACAGACAGACAGGTGAAAATGTAACCTTTGTCTACCTTCGGTAGCGGAGGTATTGATGAGTATGGTACCATGGCCGAGTCTAAATGATCATGAGCTAAGCGAGTGTGAAAATCTATAATTAAGGCGAAAAGGACTTTGAATACAAATGTAACTCAACGATGTAGATATGCACATACATATGAGCCTACCTCCCCAATCCTCTCCCCTGGCCATTCCCATAGAGAGTGGGTGTTTCTAGTGTAATTTGAAATCCCCTTTCTCCCTTTAAAGCTGCTGAAAATGGCTGGGAAGAAACGTCAGACTGCGAACCTCAAGACGCCACGCTAAATGAAGATCCTCTCGCTTCTTCACATGACAGTGAAGGTGTTTGTTTGGCCGGGCCTCCAGTTGCAGACATCAAAACAGAGCTTGATGATCAGTGCTGGTGTTCGGACATTCCTGCTGAAATAGGTTGTGGAGCACCCCTGGAATCACCTGTGCCCACGTTTGTCTGGGAACCTAAAGAATGTGATGAGGAAGAGCACTCTTGGAGTCCTGCTCCAAACAACATGGAAGGAGCTGGACCAGCAGTCCCAGCCCCTCAAGGTGTGTGTACCTGATATACAAAGAAGTGCAGGGTTAACTTTGATCTTTCTGCATTCTTGTTTGCCCCATCTATTTTTCCTTCCTCATTACCAATTTTCTTTTAATTGTTAGTTAACAGTTAAAAAAGGAATCGGTAACATTTGTTGCATTTACAAATCTAGCATGTGACCACAACTTGTAATATACTGTTCTGTGAATGAAACTTGGTTAAGCTGTAAAGAGCTCCATTGTTAACTTTTTCATCACTGCGATGTTTAGCATGTCCATGTGTGCTGATATTGGCAATATCAACATTTCCATCAACACAAGGGAGATCAGAACCCACCTACTTCCTTGGTCATCCACTGGAAGAGGTTCATTCTCTTGAACTTTTAGACCTCAGCATCAGCCATGTCCTGTCCTGGGCCAACTACATAACAGAGCCAGCTGCAAACTGCGCCGCCTTGGTCAATCCAAATCTTTCCTTGGAAAATCAAAGGTACTCACAATCTACAAGGCCTTTGTCCTTAGCTCAATGGAGTACTGCTGTCCCCTATGGGCTGGTGCCTCAGCATGACATCCCTGTCTCCTGGATTCTGTGGAATCGAAATTATTGGAATCTCCTGTGATGATGCCGAAGCACAGTCAGTAGCTCTTACAACACAGGCAGGTTCATGGTCTCTGTTTTTTACTCTCTATTCTCCAACATTGCTCCCTCTGACCTCCCCCAGCAACTCCAGGATGTATGTTCTTTCAGTGACCCCTTCCTGGTGAGACTTCCAAAATCCAGGTGGACTGCACACCTTAACTGTTTTATACTTGTTTCTCCCTTCTGTGGGCCCACCTTCCAGAGGCTGTACTGTCTACCTCAAGTTTTTCAAGCAAGCAATGCACTGCCATGTCTGTTAATCCCCAATTCTGACGCATGATCTTTGTTATCCCCATTAACATTTTCTCACTAAATCGTTTTGCATGCTGGGTTTCTTCCCCGCCTCCCTCTACTCTTTTCCTGTTTGGCCCACTATCAGTTCTACTTTGCTGTTCCATGACCCTCACTCCTGTAAAGAAAAGAAAACTAGAAAAGAAACCTCAGCATTATGTCTAGGTGCTTGCGTGAGTTGTCTTAATAAAGTTCCAAGTCGACATTTGTTTGCGAACCTGGTAGTATTTGCATCGAGCATGCACAATTGCCTAGCATCTGCCGGCTTTCCGTTTCTGAATGTTTTAGCTTCTCCAATACAGAAAGTGGAATTTGCGCCACGCTTCTCAGAAGGGCACGTCCATGTGAATAGGGAAAGTGAATGTCACATGTTACAGTTCTTTCCTATCCCTTGCCCCTCAGTCAATGGAAAGCAGCAAATCATTTCATAAAAATTATATTCTACAACAAACAAGGAGTTGGTTTCCCAAGTGGACAGAGGGGTTAAGGTGAGTGTGAGTCTGGAATTTTGAGAGTTACACTTGAAGGGGATTTTCTGGAAGAATGCATGCAATCTGGAAGGGCTTCATATGGACATAGGGGTGAAAGCATAAGAGGCCAAAACCAGTAAAGAAATGGTAGTAAACAGAGAGGCCACCAAGCTGCCTGTGATTATGGTAGCAGG
This sequence comes from Myxine glutinosa, assembly GCF_964187855.1. Lineage (NCBI taxonomy): Eukaryota > Metazoa > Chordata > Myxini > Myxiniformes > Myxinidae > Myxine > Myxine glutinosa. The sequence goes on along the minus strand of NC_136264.1, from coordinate 96,035,887 downwards.
TCTGGTTGTCTGACACGTTGTGGGTGATGCTAATGAGGTTGAAAACTTTGGATTCCGCAGCATCCAAGATAGACTGATGCGAAGTAGGGGAACCAGTCCATATAGGGGAGAGCATTACTCCACCGAGAATACAACAGAGGCTTTGTCAGTTAACTTTAAATTTACCAAGAAAGGGCTTTGCATGATGTAAGATTTCCCCAATCCATCCTGGTCTGCGGATGTTTTTTAGTCCTGCAACTTTGATTATATGGTCTGGCCAAGAGATGTCATTGCTGATGTTGAGGCTCAGAAGTTTAAGAGACTGGACGTCTTTCATTGGTTGATTGTGTAAATAGATAAGTGTGTTTGGTTGACGATTCCTCTGTAGTGATGGTGAGAATGTGAGATTTGCTTGAATTGAATGACATGCTCCAATTCGACCGGAATCTGATTATTTCCACGTCAGCAGGGAGGGGGATGAAAGCTGCTAGATTGTTAGTGGGATGTGGTCTTGGATTGCATCATGTGGAATCATTTGCAAAGAGGAAAAAGGGGTTTTCCCAGAGCATTGGGAGATCATCAATCTATATTAGGAACTGAATGGGTCCATGACACTGCCTTCGGGCACCCTACAGTCTCTATGGGAAGAGATGAGTCCAGTGTGCTTCTCCTGTCTTCAAAAGCTTTGCCATCGACGACCTCATTGCTCACAATATTAGCTCCATTAGGAGGGGCTTCCTCATGTACTTGGACTACTCTCTGCATGCATTTTTGGCACAGAGCACACTTTTTTTTTCTCTCTCTCAAATTGAAGACTGAGAGGTCGTCGGGGACAATTTGTCTGGGAATCGGCTGCAAGCCCCTAGTTCTTTCTCTCCATGGCTGTCAAAATGATTGCTACACACCTGAGTGGAAAGGTAAAACTGGTTCCTCTCACCTTCTGGGTCATCACAATATCTCACCGATGTTGGACCACAAACAAATACTGCCATCAAAAGCTGTTTATCAGGCTTGTGTAGTGATATGCAAAGGACTGCTTCAGAGTTTGACATGGGATTGCTCCAGTCAGGAACAACAGATGCTTCTGTGTCTCATTTGGAATGAATTAATCACAAAAATCGAGTTACATCAGCACAATCCGACTATTGCGAGTTTCTGTATGTTATTGTGGGGCCAATGGCTTTTATATATATATACCAGCTGAAAGCACCCGGCGTTGCCCGGGTTATTTTTGAATGAATTTACGACGATAATTCAGCTTTTACTTGCGGCCGTAGAAGATTGACTACTATAATTCAGCTCAGCTTTTAATTGCGAAATGGGCCCAGCCCGGCCGATGCGGCTTCGACCTTCCTCGCCACCTAGCCTATAACCTTCCCAGGGCCCGTGCCGACATTTTTGGTTCTTTTTGAATTAATTTACTACTATAATTCAGCTTTTACTCACAGCCGTAGAAGAATGACTACTATAATTCAGCTCAGCTTTTAATTGTGAAATGGGCCCAGCTCGGCCGACGCGGCCTCGACCGGCCTCACCACCTAGCCTATAACCTTCCCGGTGCCCGTCCTGACATTTTTTGTATTAGAGGTTTCCTCCTATCTTTCCCTGTTCAGGAGATTAGCTTGCGCAGACAAACAAACAAAAACTTTTTTTATAATATAGAGAGAAGAGATATACAGACTTGGCATTTAATATGGAATATTTTTTTTTTCTTGACTTGGGTTTACTTTCTTAACTCAGTATATCAATCTGATGAGTTTATTTTACACTTTGGTGATTTATTTGTTAAAAGAACCATGTCACTGATTGTCTGTCGCAGCAAGAAGTCAACAACAGGATTATATCACAGGTGGCGTGGCAAAATGTACAGACAGGTGCATTTGATGATTGGCCTCACAGTCGGGTAAAACAAGGGTTGTTGCGTTCTGTATTAGTGGAAAACAACTGCTGCACGTCTCCAAAAGTTATTGCCGCTTCCTCTGGAGATGGTCCGTCAACTCGACAATGCTGTTTGTCATGGAGTGGTGGCTTTACGAAATTACGGCATGAAACAGCGTGCTATTGCTCGGCAGTATGGCATCACTCAAGGTCAGGTGTCAAAGATCCTGAACCGAAATGCTCAGTGGGGTGTCCCTACCCTAATACTGAGGCCAGGACGTCCCCGCAGAACCACAAGGAGGGATGATCGCCAGCTGCACCGGTTAGCCCACAATGGCCGTACCAAGTCAGCTAATCGGCTTAGGGCTGAGTGGCAGCAACTGGCACATGTGCCACTGTGCCTGTATCCAGAAGGCTAGTCAACCAACGACTGGTTCAAGCAGGCTATCGTGCCAGGCGTCCCCTGAGAAAGCCTGTATCCAGAAGGCTAGTCAACCAACGACTGGTTCAAGCAGGCTATCGTGCCAGGCGTCCCCTGAGAAAGCCACGCCTGACCAGACAACACCACCAGCGCAGATTGCAGTGGGCCAGAGAGCACCGTCAATGGCAGCCAGGACACTGGAATCACGTGATCTTCAGTGACAAGTCTAGATTTCTGTTCTATCGTCAATATGGCCGCGTCCGAGTGCGCAGACAAGTGCATGAAGCCTACAACAAAGATTGTATAGTGCCAAGAGTCCAAGCTGGAGGTGGTGGGGTGACCGTTTGGGCTGCTTTTCATGCAGGGGGCAAAACTGACCTGGTTGTTCTGAATGGAAACCTGAACCAGTTCAAGTACAGGGCCATTCTGGAAGAAACATTGCTTCCATTTGCCCGTGCAGCCTTTCGAGGAAACTTTGTCTTCCAAGATGACAATGCATGGCCTCATCGTGCCCGCATGATCCAACACTTTCTTGCTGACCGTGGTGTAGAGCATATGGAGTGGCCTGCCATGTCCCCGGATATGAATCCGATAGAGAACTTGTGGGCAGAATTGACGCATCAAATCGACCACTTGGACCAGCAGCCGACCTCTGTGCGTGAATTGCAGCAGGCTATTGTCACTGCATGGCAAGCGATTCCTGTCCAAACCTTGGCAAATCTCGTGCACAGCATGCCTGAACGTGTACGTGCTCTCCTGAATGCTCGTGGGGGTTACCCGAAGTACTGAACTGTAATTTTACTGTCCGTAATCCCAGTCGTAATTTAACTTTTGTTTTTGTTAAAAACATTTTTTGGCTAATGTGCAAAATAAAGAGATACTTCTGGAAAACGTACAGAAGTTTAACACAGTACTGTCCATGAATTGAGTTCGATATCAGTTTACGTCACTTTCAAGGATCAATTTATTTGTTTCGAAATGTCAAATGTGGTTTTTGTTTCTTTTAAAGGTCACATTAACAAAATCTGGAATAATTTCAACATAATTCCAATGACCTTTTGGTTCTAAGACATCTTGAAAAGTAAGTTCACCCCCACAAAAAAAATATTCCATATTAAATGCCAAGTCTGTGTGTATATATATTGTTACGCAACCGTGATTAACACCACAGTTACGGATGGCCGATTTGCGAGACTTTACACTCCCGAGGCGAAAACTCAATGGCGGATTAAAGCTCAACACAAAGTTAAACGCGCGGAATGGCGGACACAGCAAAGCTCCGCCCGCCGCCTTATCTACTAAAATGAAACACCCAGGAAAACTGCGTTCAGATATATACAGAAAATAATATAAGGATTTATTATTTATAAGTAAAGACAGTGAAAAAGCCCACGCCGGTAATACTAATTAATCGAATAAGCCTAAATTGGGATCCCAGACACAACAGATATCAAACACGATACGAGGGAGGTGAATACGAAAATAACACGTCTTTTTGGTTTATGCACAGTGTATTCGCGGGTACGGCCTTATCTCGTCCTTGTCGTCTTGGTGACCGCCGTCCAACACCCGGCTCCTTTCGGCCCCGATGTAAGGCCTCGCTCCAAGTTCCACAAGCCCCGATCGCACACCACGAGGTCCCTCGCTCCAAGTTCCACAAGGCCTCGCTCCAAGCACCACGCGTCCGACGCAGGCCAGCGGCTCCACACGAGGTCGATCTCCACAAGGTCCGTGCACCAAAGGTTCAACGTAAGCTGCACAAAGCAAGCGAACTCCACTTGACTCGACTCTCTTTTGGGAGTGCTGGCAGCCAAGTGCCAACTGTTCGGTGCCAACTGCCAACTCCGACGAACTGCTCCGAACTGCTCACGAACTGTTGCGAACTGCTCACGAACTGTTGCGAACTGCTCACGAACTGTTGCGAACTGCTCACGAACTGTTGCGAACTGCTCACGAACTGTTGCGAACTGCTCACGAACTGTTGCGAACTGCTCACGAACTGTTGCGAACTGCCACGAAATGGCGTCCGACCGTCGCTAATATCTCTGGCCGATGACGTCACATTGGCGCACTCCTCAGCCAATCATAGCCTCCCAACTCGCCGGCTCGCCCAGGTCACGCCCTCTGCGGCATGCTACTCCTGACATCTCCCGTCCCCGACCCCGCGGTCCTTGTGTTATAACACGTGCCAGGCGAGGTTTGTAGGCCTTGGAGGTGTAAACGGTGGCGGCCAATTGTGGCGGTGTTTTTGGCCTGGTTTCCTGTCCATTTATTCCGAAGTCATTGTCAGGGAAAGGAATTATTTAATGTTGCGCTAAGGACCTAACTAATGTTTATGTGGTTTGCAGTGCCATAATGGACAAAGGTTTGACTACTAGGTGAGACTCACAGGGGCGTTACCTTTAATCCCTCACTATTTAACACTCGAACCTCCAGGTAGGTCCACAATCATACATCTTCCCCCGACAAACGCCTAAACATCAAGAACTTATTACATGTAGAGTCCCTGTCACGACAGCCGAATACCTACCTATTCAGATCTACCTAGCTCTAGATGTTGCTCTACCAAATTCATAACACAGCCCCCCCCCCTGGAACCGTAGCTCCTGCAAGGTTCACCGTAGGCTCTACCATTCCAGCCTTAACACTTACTGTCACACACTTAATTAACCTATGAAATAAATCAGGAAGGGCTGTGGGAAGTGAGTCGGACTACCTACCTACACTTCCTTAACATGCTGAACCCCTTAACCATCATGCAAGTATGTACATTTTCTTCGTTGTTCCTGTGGAGGGAGGAAACAAACAACACACAACACTAACTTAACCACAAAACTTAACCATCTTTCCAAAACTCAAAACTCTAACCTTTGTACATACCCCGGTCTACAGACCGCGTCCCCTGGTGGATGCCACAAGACACAACCTTACCTGCGGGGCCATCCCCAATGCATCCCCCTAAATTTCCACGGGCCCTGTCCAGATGTTACAGGTGAGTGACACGGCTCGGTGGATTTCGCCCACATTCATGCAACACAGACCCCTTAACCACTCATTCTCATTCCATAGGTCATCAAGGCATTTCAAAAATCAACAAAGCACTTATTTCAATACACCCCCTGCAGGACCATGACATTGATGTCATTCACGTGTGTGTGCATTCCTCAACTAGGCAGCGGGGAGGTACCGCACAAAAAGATGGTGGGGGCGCATCAGGCTGTGGTGCCCGCAGTCCCAAAAACAAGTCAACCGACTTACAAGTTCATTGCCCCCCCCCCCCCCCTTTACCTCTTGGCCCCGTGACAGCCCAACAGCCCCTTTCCGCCGTTACCTCGCCGGTGAGGGTCTCCACACACACCAGGCTCCTTTGCCTCCTGCTTTCGCGCAGCAACACGGGTCACCGGGGGACTTCCTCACCCCGCGGCGCCCAACCAGACCCTCCACCGACGAGCTCCAATTTCCAGTTACCACCGGCTGCCAGGGGTAATTGCCGCAGAGGGGGGCCCGCAGGCATCGCTCCTCAGAGCTTGCTCTGTACCTGCGGACACACACACCTTCCCCACCCACAAGACCCCAAAACACACTTCCTCCCCCGCTGCCATTCAATTCTCCACACAACTCAGCACAATTCAGTACAATTCTTGGTGTAAAAGGTGTTACAAGGCTTGCCATGGCCTGCCACATGTGAAATCCCCCAGTTCACATTTAAACCATCACACATTTCCAAAAGCACAAGTATCACCCCTCATTATCTCCAATAATCATCACTCACTCTCCAGGTTCCACTCTCACGACCACATCAAAACACATAACCACAACACAAAAACATACGCCACCCACAAGACACTGTGTGGCTCCCATTCCATCCCCTCACCGGCCATGTCATCACTCTCACCCGCCTCCCAACTCCAAATTACATGTCCCCAATTTCCAAAGCAAGTCCTGAAGCCTGGGACAGTACTCCTTAAAACACTCACCTCAAGTGCAGGTAGTTGCAGGTTGGTCGGTCCAAAGTGCAATCCACCCATACAATTCCCAAAATTTCACATTGGGCCTACCAAATACTTCCAAATTTCTCTTTTGTCCCCACTACACTGGCAGGTATGTGGATCCGCATCCAACGGTGATCATCACTACACAACTACCTATGGCCACGACAGCTCTGCACCTCTACCGTGCAAGGGTCACCGGGACAAGGTGAGCAGTCAAAACGCCAACATGGCCCATGAGTGTCCATAAGGGTGCGACCCACCATCCATCCTTAGGCCCCCCTGCGAGGAACACAGCTGCAGCAGCCCCAGCTGGCCAATGTGGTGAGCACTTGCTGCCACAACACACACTACCGCACACACAACCTCGGCCCTGGGGGGCACGGTCGCAGTGCGTGGCATCCCTACAGCCACATCCCCTGCACCTCCCCATCATCCCCCAGTCCGACTACAGAACTGCAGCCCCCCAGTGCTCACCCACACTTGACCACACCAAGGTTCAGTCAACAGCCATGCTCCACCAGGAGACTCACCCAGTAGACATGGTCCACACACCTCGGACATGCACAGCACCACTTTGACCCTCAGGCTACACAACTACATCCCCATAACCCCGCGTCCCAAATATCAGCACAGTTGCCCCCGCAACCAGTTGAAGCTGTGTCCTGCTACCTTATTAATTTTATCACAGCCTCCAACACTTTGGTCTACACACCTGGATCAATAATGGCGTCACTGTACAGTGTCCACCATGACATTTCAAAATCCACCCTTAAATTTGCATCTAACCCACAGATTACCCATGCCAAACATTTGTCACCTTTTACTAACCTCACCAAAGAAGGATGCTTTGCCATACACATGCCAGCCGAGCATGGCCCATATGCTCGGCTCGTTACACATCTCCCGATTCACATCCCCATGGCTCTCTTCCCAACCCGAGAGTCCATAAATCATAACGGAGCATCTGTGGAAGGTCACTCACACCATCACGTTCCACAGATGCCCCAATGGTTGTCCGGCAGGCTATCTCCATCCCCGTCCATTCGGTTTGACCCGCGTCCATAGACCAACCACCATGCCAGGTCACCACATGCTGGTTGTCCCAGAGTCCCTGGAGGAGAGTGCCAGGCCGCATGCCCGGGTGGTCACCACATCAGTCCCAAGTTGGCCGTCCGCAGTGCCACCACCAAAGCGCGACCCACCACACCTACCCCTAGTGGTCCTCAATATTTGCCATCCCAGGCTTGAGAAACCACCTCGGACCCCTCTGGAGGTCTTAACCCCCACCAGGGTCCGGTGACCCTGCCGGCCCGAGCCGCCGGCTCGGATGGCGCCCCGACGGACAAGGGACGCCACACTCCACCAGACCCCCCGTGGGACCCAGGTCGTACCTCGACACCCAAGGCTGGACCCCACGTCCAAATCTCGCCATCACAGCCCCCCAGCTGGCCGGCATACCCAAATTTTGAAAGAGGCAACTTTTGCCCGAGGCCATCACCCATGACCTCTCCATGTCCAAATCCCGCAGCCCGGGGACCAATCCCCACCATGGCTGCTCCAAATCAATTTCCCATTGTAATTTTATTTTAAATTTTATTTTACAAATTTTCATTCCCACTGCCAAACCGCAGCTGCAGGGAACAACCTCTGCCCCCGGTTGTTCTGCCCCTCCCTGCAGTTGATCCAAATTCCCTACAGGGACCAAATCTCCAGAAGCTCTATCTCCCGATCCTCCAAGATCCAAATCCAGCCCGGAGCCAACACACTCCCCCAACTGGTTGTCCAATTTTGGAGCCTCTGTTTCCAAATAGCAGTGTTCAGTGAGCGTCCCCTCGGTCATTCCAACCACCTCCTCGGACCAACTCACCTCATCACCCAGGCTCCTTTGGGCCTGAACAAGCTCTACCTCCATGGGACTGTCACAGGTCTCCAGCCGCTGGATCAAATCATCCTCATCATTACAAATCATTCCTGGCCCCGCCAGGCTTTGATCAATATCCCCAATAAATACCTGGTCCGGCTCCATTGCACGGACCCCCAAAAACTCTACCCCCTCTTGCTCCGCACCACCGCCCTGGTGCTGCACAATTCCAAATTCATCCCCCGGTTGGGGTGTTGTGACATCCACACGGTCCCAATAAACAACCAGGCCAGAATGTGGGAAACATTCCCCATTACAACTCTCACATTCCAAATTTCCTTCCCCGCTCACCTGTGGACACTCCACGTTTACCTGCAGGCATTCCCCATCTACCTGTACACATTCCCCATCGAACTGTGGACATTCTCCGCTCACCTGTACACTTACCACAATTGCCATTTCCCTTTTTAATCCATTAATTTGGTCACTCAGGTCCTTCAGTCCTTCCCTCCATTCCTTCCCCTGCGACTCCATTTTATTTTCCATCCCTTCAATTTGTTCCTCCAATCGATCACTCATTCCCTTCATTCCTTCCCTACATTCCTTCCCCTGGGACTCAATTTTTCTTTCCATTCCTCCCATCTCCTTACTCATTTTATTTTCCAGCCCGTCAATTTTATCATTTATTCCCCGACTGGCTCGCTCACTGTTCTTTTCCATTCCTTCAATTTTTCGAAGCAATTGACCCAACATCTGGTCGGTTGTCGGGGCCGTTCCTACTGCTCCCGACTCCCCGGTGGGGGAGGGGGATAAGTTGGTGCTCGGGACGGGGGAGGTTCCAAGGCTCACCTCGACATCTAATTCCCCTATTTCCGGCTCACTCCCGCCGCTGACGGAGGCCTCGCTGCGTACTTCCATCTCATCAATTTCCGACATCCGCTTTCCGGAAGATTGTTTACCGCGCGCGTATTTATTTTAATAATTCCTGAAACAATTTAAATTTGACGAAGACGCGATATCGCGCTCCGTTTGCCCGATTGATTATTAAATTTCTCCGCCTCGACTATAAAAATCTTGCGTTCGAACGTTGGGCGCAATGTACGCCCGACCGTGTCGATGTCTCGCCGCGGACAAAAAAAATTTGTCCGACGGGTTCAAATCCTACACTCCTGACACCACTTGTTACGCAACCGTGATTAACACCACAGTTACGGATGGCCGATTTGCGAGACTTTACACTCCCGAGGCGAAAACTCAATGGCGGATTAAAGCTCAACACAAAGTTAAACGCGCGGAATGGCGGACACAGCAAAGCTCCGCCCGCCGCCTTATCTACTAAAATGAAACACCCAGGAAAACTGCGTTCAGATATATACAGAAAATAATATAAGGATTTATTATTTATAAGTAAAGACAGTGAAAAAGCCCGCGCCGGTAATACTAATAAATCGAATAAGCCTAAATTGGGATCCCAGACACAACAGATATCAAACACGATACGAGGGAGGTGAATACGAAAATAACACGTCTTTTAGTTTTATGCAAAGTGTATTCGCGGGTACGGCCTTATCTCGTCCTTGTCGTCTTGGTGACCGCCGTCCAACACCCGGCTCCTTTCGGCCCCGATGTACCCACGAGGCCTCGCTCCAAGTTCCACAAGCCCCGATCGCACACCACGAGGTCCCTCGCTCCAAGTTCCACAAGGCCTCGCTCCAAGCACCACGCGTCCGACGCAGGCCAGCGGCTCCACACGAGGTCGATCTCCACAAGGTCCGTGCACCAAAGGTTCAACGTAAGCTGCACAAAGCAAGCGAACTCCACTTGACTCGACTCTCTTTTGGGAGTGCTGGCAGCCAAGTGCCAACTGTTCGGTGCCAACTGCCAACTCCGACGAACTGCTCCGAACTGCTCACGAACTGTTGCGAACTGCTCACGAACTGCTCACGAACTGTTGCGAACTGCTCACGAACTGTTGCGAACTGCTCACGAACTGTTGCGAACTGCTCACGAACTGTTGCGAACTGCCACGAAATGGCGTCCGACCGTCGCTAATATCTCTGGCCGATGACGTCACATTGGCGCACTCCTCAGCCAATCATAGCCTCCCAACTCGCCGGCTCGCCCAGGTCACGCCCTCTGCGGCATGCTACTCCTGACATCTCCCGTCCCCGACCCCGCGGTCCTTGTGTTATAACACGTGCCAGGCGAGGTTTGTAGGCCTTGGAGGTGTAAACGGTGGCGGCCAATTGTGGCGGTGTTTTTGGCCTGGTTTCCTGTCCATTTATCCCGAAGTCATTGTCAGGGAAAGGAATTATTTAATGTTGCGCTAAGGACCTAACTAATGTTTATGTGGTTTGCAGTGCCATAATGGACAAAGGTTTGACTACTAGGTGAGACTCACAGGGGCGTTACCTTTAATCCCTCACTATTTAACACTCGAACCTCCAGGTAGGTCCACAATCATACATCTTCCCCCGACAAACGCCTAAACATCAAGAACTTATTACATGTAGAGTCCCTGTCACGACAGCCGAATACCTACCTATTCAGATCTACCTAGCTCTAGATGTTGCTCTACCAAATTCATAACAATATATATATATATATATATATATATATATATTGTTACGGATCTCTACATTGGCCTTTTTCCCCTTAAGAAGGGGGGATTAAACCCCTTTGTTTTTGACTGACCGATGTGAGTCCTGAAGTTGCACAGCTCCCTCCGGAGAGGCAGGGGCGCAACCTCGTTCGCGACCGCAGACAGATGTTAATTGCCGAGCGGTTTAGCAACCGCGGCATGAACCATTGACAAGAACTAGACCCGATTCTCATTCGTTGGCCAAATCGTGCCACAGGTATTCAATTGGGAAATCACAAAGACGACCGGACGAGCATGAAGAAGAAAAACGAAGGTAGGAAATACAAATATAATTTATTACTAATATTTACACAATCAAAGGAACCAAGGAGAAGGAAGGATACGAAAATAAAGACAAAGGATGGACGGACCAGAAGACACAGTGCAACACTAGCTTATACAGACTTAATTAAACCCCAGGACAACACAGAAGACGGACGACAATCAGACTTACACGGGGCATGAAGGCAGGAACGGCTGGAGGGATGAGCAGGTGGAATCACAGGGCACAGCGAGCAGGTCCACTCTGGGCGGGAAGTGAGGAGCCGGCAGCTCCAAGTATTTGGCTGTGCACCGCGCACCGGCAGGTTGGTTCACAGCAGCGCGTCAGGGCTCCGTGCGGTCGGGACTCGGTGGAAGCAGCGTTTTCGGTCGCACCTCACCATGGAACGCTTGGTTCGTGCTCTCTCCCACTCATGTGCTCTTTCACGCTTCTCCTTGGTTCCCGCATCTGCCGTGGGGGCGTCCGCCGCGGGTTTTATGCCACGCCTTACCAAGCCATACCCACCGAGCCTGTGGTTGGTCATTCGGGGCTCCATCCTTGATGACGAGGTGCGGGCTACGCCCGTAAGGTGGCTCCTCCCCCCTTTTCTCCGAGATTACCTCGTGGCTAATGGAGTCTTGCGGCGAAGAACACAACCCCAAAGCAGCAGCGGCGAACGCCGCCTTGCTGGCAGGTTTCTGAGGCCATGGGGATATTTCAGGGGAGTCTATCTTATTTGAATTCGGTGCAATGGAGTGTCAACTAATGGGCAACAGAGCCTTAAACTCACATAGAATAAAGAAATAACTATTTAAAAGGGTATATGGTGGCCTGCGTGTATGTATATGGAGTAACTAAGAGGACGACCTTTGACCTTTACACACAACACGGAGATATTTACAAGAATTCATTACACTTACAGAGGGTGATATTTACAACAATTACACATGATTCTCAAATCCACAACAATATATATATTTTATTTTTGTTTTTTAAATTTTTTTTGCAACAAAAAGTACATATATAAAAGGGAAAATTTGGGTGAAATCCAAGATTACTACTATTGTGTCAAGGAAGGTGACCTTCAGTGCAGAATGTTGTCAAACTGCAATGAAATGTATATAATTGGTGGATATGGCTACTTCTTAGCTTTCATTTTCAAGTAAAATAATCTCAGGATCGATTAAGGATCATAGTTGGATTAAAAACATCTTGCATGAGGACGGCGCAAAAAATCTTTGGCATGCATTATCTTGAAAGCGATGTGGCTTCTACAATCTACATCTGAAATTATGCAACACTAAATTTCTTGACAAGGCCAATGAGTGTGCTTTGGATGTCGAGCATTTCCTTTAATTTGACATGGATTGGCCCTTGAATTCTGTGTTTCTGTCCTGTTATTTATTCTTGGTAATTGTATTTCCCAGTGTGCTCAGTAGACTCTTCAACATCGTATTTGGCAAGTGATATCTTTTGGTTCAAGAGGTTTTTTAAAATCTAGTTTGTGTTCTCTTTCTAAAGTTTGTTGTGCTTTGTGCTGTTTTATTCTTGTCGGGTTTGATTCCTTGTGCAGGTTCCCATTTGCCTGCCAATTTAAGCTTACCGTTTGCCTTCTCTAATAAATTAATTGCATTGATAGAATATCGGGAATAATTTGTAGAGATGGATGTAGATGAAAAAGAAAAGCACTGTGGACCTTCCTTTCAAGCAACATTGTTGTCTTAAACGTGTGCAGCGTCTGCCACTCGCTGTTCTTGCACATGCACCCCCTTGCTCGAGTCCATCCTCGCAGAGCTGAGAGTCGTCAGAGAGCTTATGGAACTCCATACAGGTCGGTGATGTGTTTGCTTTTCACTTAGCCTGTGATTGTATTTGCAAGTCATACTTGGAAGCTAGTTTGCCGCCGACTCATGGAAAGGTAACTCCTTCAAGAGTTTAATTCATGAAGAAAATCTACTCGGTAATCTCAACTGTTTTCCTTAAAGAGGAACTTTTTCTATTACCCTTTTGCGCAAAACGTCTCTTGAGCTGCCACCACCTAAATACTGCGCGATATGTAAGCAAATCTTACCAATTGCAAACCTATAAATTGATAGCAGTGGTTGCCTATATATACGGTCAAATTGGGGCTCACGTCTTTAATCGGGTTTGGTACTCGGTGATAGAGTTAACATTGCCTGGATAACCTTCCCACAAGCACCACAGATGAACTTGAAATGATAATCCACGGATCACCTCTTCACATGCAAATGCAATCTTTGGTCATGTATTTCTCATTAACACCAAGTCAGGATGTTTTCCAAAATTAGGAATGCGAAAAAAAGTAGATGATATGTATGAAAAAGTGGGTTACACTACCTCAAATATCTTGCGAGGCTAGAAATAGTGTTGCGATTGTCTTTCTCACAAGCCTAAAGAAAGACATGTCTGCTTACCCACAAACACACCTGTCTGGTAAACTAGGCACGTTCATAATTATAGCTGTGCAATCATGAATACCTTCTGTTGGTTGCATAATTACTGGAGTGCTGTTATGCCATTGATACAGTGCACCCCATCCATTAGGATGGGGATATGAATGCTGTAGCATGAAATATAATGTTTAAAGCTGATCCAGAAAGTAGATTATCGCAAATAGTTGAAAGTGAAACCTTGTACGTATTAAGTTTGTACAATGTGAGTGTATGAATTAAATATATGGCTTGCTTACCTGTCTTTCCCCCTTCCCCTTCCCTCCCAATTTCCCTTTTTGGCTTACGGATGAGTTCTGTGCATTAATTTTACATGAATGTCAAGGACGTCCCAAGCATGGATTTACTTTTATATGAATTATAAAGACATTACGAGATTGTGGACAAGTCAAGGCAGTACTCTTGTATAGGATTTGAATTTCCATTCACTGCTTCATGAGCCTTGCCAAACAGGCCAACCTAGTTTCCAAATGTTCCAAAAAGCAACAAATGAAATCCAAACGATATCTCCCATCAAATCACCATCAGAGATGTTATATACATGAACCAGCCCCGCTGATCGGCGCCAGATTTACACCATGGATATCTTGCACCGATCAGCCAGGTTGGTTCATGCTACGCAAGTAAAAATGAACTTTTATTTAGGATCTTAAATAAAACAAGCGTTACGCCTAGGTCCCCCGTCAGGGAAGTGATGTGAGTTGACAAAGTGGAAGACGCAGAAAACATGCTATGATATGATATTTCGCTCACAAGGTTCAGACATACATGGAGGTGGCCATCTTGGATTTTGACGTGGCCCATAGTCACCTCCTCAAATTATACAACACCGGAACCACTACAGCCGCTTTCTACACAACCCGTCTTTCCAGCGCTGCCAATTTAAGTTCATTGATATTGTTCAGGGATATTGCACCCTGACCACTCCGTCAGTCTCGGATATTGTCAACCCAACTCATCTTTGGTTGGCCGACCGAACGACGACATCCCTCTGGAAAACCGTCCACGACAGCTGCTGCCAATCCACTGTCCGAATCACATGGCCCAGCCATGCTGCCTTGCACTCCATCACATTGCTACTGCTGAAACACCATCGGTCGCCTATCATCTCCATAGACTCTCGTTTGTAACACAGTCGTCCCACATGATGTTAAGCAGATATCGCTTGGTGGTTCGGCCGAAGCTGTCTAAACGCCCGATGTCAGTTGCCTTTAATGACAAGGTGGTGGCTCTGTTCAGTACTCTTGGCATGGTTAGTGCCTGCATAAGCTGTGTCTTTATTTCTAAGCTGACACGGGTAGAACGCAGGTATTTACACTGCTGAAGGATGGATTTACCCATACGTATTCGTATTCGTACCTCCTTGCTGTCATCTAGAGTGTGGTTGATCAACACTCCCAGGTACTTCAAAGATGTGATGCGGGGTGTTTGTTTCAGGCAGTATGTGATAGTGCTGCCATCCATTGTTGGTTGGACAACCATGTATTCCGTCTTGCCAGGATGGATGACTAACCCATACCCATCTGATATGTCACCCAAGAAAGCAACCTTCTCTTCTGCATCAGCTCTGCATAACGCCATCATCACCAGGTCATCGGCATATCTGATCTCCTTTAAGGAGATACCACTTACATCTGGTGCCCTTAGGTGTGCTGTGTGCTCATACCACTCTCGTATGATGCACTCGATATAGAGGCTGAAGAGTGTAGGGGATAATGGACAGCCTTGTCGTACTCTGACTGGCATCTCAAACTCATCTGTCACCCGGCCATTCCAACGGAGCTGACCATTTGAGTTGATGCAGAGATCCTCAATCAGTCGCATCACATCCTTTTCTATACCAAATCCCACAATTTTGCAAACAGAAGTGCGTGGTTCACAGAGTCAAATGCCTTCTTATAGTCAACAAAGACCATGTGAGAGGGTGTTTGCTTGCATAATAAGCTTCAGCCACACCCTTCAGAAGGTAGATCCCATCAGTGGAGTCCTTGCGTGCAAACCCACATTGGGTCTCTCTCACTTTGATGCTGGTGGTTCTTTACAGTCTGTGTTTACACACATTGAGAATGATCTTACTTGTATGGCTGATTAGCATAAGCATTCTGTAATTCTGTAATTGCCACACAGACCTTTATCGGTTTTTTTTGCGCAAAGCAATATACACTGACTTAGTCATTGACAGAGGCCACTTCCCAGTGTTCCAGATGTTACACACTACCGGATTTAAACACTTCTGGGTCCTGTGCCACAGCTTTAAGAGCTTGAAGAAACAGTAAGAAGAGGAGGGGGGAGCCAACAACTCAGTTGAAGGATAAAATAGACGGAGATTTGGACAAATAAGGGAAGTGGGGAGGAAAGACTTGAGTGTAAGCACAATACTGAATAACCATTGGATTGTCAAATCATGAAGTCTGAATATATATATATAATTATATATATATATATATATATGTGATTTTCTGGAACAGTGAGTCAAGAAAGCCTGGACAACAGACCTGCTCGGCATACCAGTACCTGCAACCCACCTCCTCCAAATCCTGGCAGTGCACCACCCAGCCTGATCATGCGACCTTCCCTACCTTCAACAAATGGAATTGCCACGACACTTCCTCAACCACAGTTTCCCCGTGGTGTTACGAACGGTTTCCGCTATGCTGTGCCCTCACATGTGCACCCAACCCCTTCATTCCGGCCTCCAAGAGGGGGACGGGGGTCTCTAGGTGCAACTTGTCACCCTCAAAGCCTGTATGGCTTTTCTGAGCCGGCCACTACTCTTGTGACCACCCATCAGCCGCAGGCGAGCGTGACAACATTGGAGCGGCTAGGCCGTGGAAGGGGCTTTGACACTGACCACAAAGGTCCGCTTGCTTCAAAATATGGACCAGGACTGGAGTATGGTTACAATGATGGCATTGCAGCACGAGCGGCACCAACTGAGACCAAGGCAACCCCTGTGGCATTGCCATCCTCTGGGCGACCACTGCTTCCCCGCATAGAATACGTGACATGCGGGTCAAAAATCTCTGAACCATCATCCAGCAGAAACCAAGGTAATTCTGAGCTCAAGCGCTCTTCATTTCTGTATTCTTTAGCATTTGCCAAACATATCCTATTTCCTATTTGAAAACGAAGAAATTGTTGGCTTTTAGTTGTCATCGCTGCACCATCACCCCCATCCCTCTAACTCCCCTTTTCCCTCCCACCCTCTACTACTTCCGCAGTATCAGCACCCAACACTGCCACAGGATCGTCAGCGCACCATCACCATGGCTCATATTATGCCCTTGGTCATACCAATGGAGATGAGGTGTGTGTGTGTGTGTGTGTGTGTGTGTGTGTGTGTGTGTGTGTGTGTGTGTGTGTGTGTGTGTGTGTGTGTGTGTGTGTGTGTGTGTGTGTGTGTGTGTGTGTGTGTGTGTGTGTGTGTGTGTGTGTGTGCGTGCTTCTTTTGACGTAGCCATCATGTTCACAGAATATGCACAAACTGTCTTGTTTTGAATTATCTGCTCTTGGTGTCATTGATGCAGCCGGCCGTCCAGCTTGCAGAGGGTTACAGCGTTTTCATTGCCACATCACAGCTGGAAGAGATACTCGTTCACTACACTCGCTCGGGAAGCCTGCTCTTTCGCAAACTCGTGGCAGCTTTTTTCGACGATAGGACACTCGCCAACTCTCTCCCCAATGGGAAACGCAAGCGAGGCCTCGATGATCCTCGCAAAGGCCTTGAGCCTCAGATTGTGGCTGCCATCAGGGGTGCGTTTCACTTATTATTACTGTTTGTGTTGTGATTGTTTAAATGTGCATGCTGTATTGTTTCTTTTGCAAATTCATCTTTTCTACATCTTCACCGTCACATTTCTTTCTATTGTTTTTTCTTTTGTATGCAGCCGAAGGCCAGAGGCATTTTTTCAGGTTGTCCATCCATGATTGGGTTTCTTTGTTACCACAATAACTTGTTAACTACTGAAAGAATTTCGACCAAACTTGGCACAAGTATGAAGTTGAATACAAAGACTAACTTAGTTTTGGGTTGAAAAGGTCAAAGGGCATGTCACCTTTGGAAAAAAAAATTCACACCAAAATTCGAGTTAGAAGCATCTGATGTTGTATCTCTTCTACTTGTCACTCTTTTCTCTCCCATGTGACATTTAGTTTTTCATGTGACCATTAATTGAGATCAAATTTAATAGTGGGTTGAAATATAACGGTGGTAGAGGCATGTCCATTGATGCATTTGTTTGTAATTATATTTTCTAGTTTGTGTTCTACCTCACTAACCTTTTATTTTTGCTTCTCCTTTTGTCACTTTTATGATTTCCAATATTTAGGAGCAATCTCCATATTATGTGGAAGAGGGAATCCATAGCTAGATTGTTGTAAGAATAGAATGGTCAGTGTGTTCACATAGCATAGATTTACTCTTGTAAACAGGGACCTTTTAGGTGAAGTTGTTTGTAATATGTGCCAAAGTCAGGACAGTGAATGTTATCCTTTCGTATAGTCAGGGTAAGGTTGTGTAGCGTAAAACCTCCTGTTTGAAAGTCTTAGCCAGGTAGAGGGTTTGAGAAAACGGTACAAAGAAAGCCCCCTGGAACCATTATTAACTGTCGGCATGTGTGTGTAGGCCATGGCGGTGAGATGCACTGTAGAACCCCGGAAGGGGAAGAAGACTTTTAATAATGAGATGATGGAAAATCCCTTTCATCATGAAGAATCCCACCAAAATGCCAAGAGATGCACCGCCAGCGTATGCACTGTTTTTTTTTTTAGGATCATGGCACCTCCAAAATGTTGTACAAGTGGATAGTCTTCTCAAGCAATAATTGCAACAATTATTGCAACAAAGGGGGAGAGCATTAATAAGTCTAGGTAAGGTTGGTTGTGGTTCGCCTCCCACACCCCTCTCTCATATATTGGATAAGTTAATTAGGTGAGTTACTGTGTAAGTGCCGAGTTCGGAATCTTGGGTTCCTGACGGAGAACCTTGGCAGGGGCCCAAAGTTCCTCCCACCCCTCCCCCCAATGAAGAAGCATAAGAAGACCGACAGAGTAATGCTCCACACCAAAGTATACATCCAAACCAGCCTCTTTGGTGAGTACAGTATTCATTTGTACTCTATTTTAATTGAATTGCAGTATAGGTAGGGGACCCCTTTTCCAGCAAGCCATGACCTTTTTTGTATTATTAAATCCAGTTCTCACGCATCACGCAATTTCAAGGTCAGGGGAGGGAGAGGGGTCATCCACTGTTTTGCTTTGCTGGGCGTGCGGATTATGGCCCTGCCCACGGATTTCAACGCACTCATCACACTCGCTATGATATGAAAGATTTAAATCAAAACAAACAGGAGCACAAAAACCCTATAGTTTGGTTTGCGAGCACACACCAACAAACGCAACAGGCTGTGAAGGATGAACCATGCCAAAGCCACCCTCGTATCACACGGGAAGTTGTAGGCAAGTGGGTGTGGCGAACCACCTCAGATAGGATAAATTACGTTAATGTGCTGAGCAGGCCGATGTGAATGCATATCATCTTTGTATATGAATGATGAATGATCGTTTTAAGGCCATTTTCCCCACAAGAGCAGGGGTTAGCCTTGCGGGCCCCATGACAATCATGGTTCCCTGTTTGAGGCAATGTTTTTATGGCCGGATGCCCTTCCTGACGCCAATGGGCGACCTTTGTCGGTCGCATTTTTGTAGATGTCCTGTTTTCTCTCTTAACGTGAATAATAAAAAAAACAAGGAGACGTCATGCGGAGCACGATACTTGCAAAATCCACCACCCTCCCCGAAAGTTTTCCATTGGTACAGCAAATTGTCCATTCCATAAAGATTAAAATTTACGATCTTGATCAAAGTCGGGTCAACAGGATGAAAAGTGACGATTTTTCAGATGAAAAATGATTTTAGAAGTTTGACCTTGAGTTGACCTTTGACCTTTTGACCTCACAAATAGTTGGTTTCCCAATTCAGTGAGGCAGTATGCAAATGCTGTTAAATTTTCAAGTCAATCGGATGAAAATTGATGGTTTTTCAGCCGAAAAGTGATGATTTTGGAAGTTTGACCTTGAGTTGACCTTTTGACCTCAAAAATAGTATGTTTCCCAATTTGGTGACTCGATATGCAAATGCTGTTCAGTTTTCAAGTCAATCGGTTGAGAATTGACGGCTTTTTAGATGAAAATTGATTATTTTTAAATTCGACCTTGAGTTGACCTTTTGACCTCACAAATAGTTCATTTCCCAATTTATTGACTCACTATACAAATGCTGTTCAGTTTTTAAGTCAATCAGATTCAAAATGGCGATTTTAGAAATTTGACCCTCAGATGACCTTTGACCTCAATCAGTAGGCTTCTCAATTGGGACGACCTCCTTCGCCTCGCCGATCTTCGCCTCCGCCCGGTGACAGACAAACAGACAGACAGACAGAACCACAAACGCAACTCACCAATATACTTTAAAAAATCTGATTTTGCAAGTAAAAAAATCAACGTTCACCCAAACGCAGAAATGTAGTTAAATAATCTATCACTAAAGAGCGCGCGCACGCACACACACACACACTGGCGAGACAAACACAACACACACACACACACACTGGCGAGACAAACACAACACAGCCACTGAGCTTGGGAGAAATGTCGTCACTAATGTCACTTCCTGGGATACTCTAGGTTTTTGACCTTTTCATCCCAACGACGTCGTAACAATGGCGCCTCTTTTCTCACCATACTCAGCGGGGCATTTCCTCAAGAGGAATTTCCTCCTCCCCATGGATACCAACCAATGGGGATTGTCCGTGATCTATCCTTCAAGCAAGGAAGCAGCGCATACCATTTTAAAAGTCTTTGGTACGATTAGGGTTAGAAACCTAGGGTTAGACACCAAAACCACCTTTCTAGGTTGAATAATAATTGAGATATGGCCATTTTAAGCTCCTGGTGGCCATCTTGGACGCCATCTTGAAAATGACCCCTTTCCGGAAGTCAGATGTTACTAGATTTTTAGTATGTTATTTAGCATGCCCAATGGTACCAGAATCCATTGAAAAACCTTTTGTATCAATTTTTTTGGGGTTAGGTGAGTTTTTTCCATATATTGACCCCTCTAATGGGGAATAAGATATGTTTATGGTGATGTCATCAGTGCCTTAATTATGACGCCATAATTCGACAAGTACAACGCTTTATCTGATCAGTATGAATAAAACAAAAATTCTTCTGCAACTGTTAGTCCAATGGACCCGAAATTTTCAGAATATGTGCGGCTCCTGTAGAATTTTTTTTAATGATAATTCTAACGTCATAGGTCACGTGGCACAGACGCCATCTTGGGAAAAACTAGAAAAAAGTTGCACCTCTATATCTCCGAAACCGCTCCATGGAAAAAATTAAAACATGGCTCATTGTCAAGTACTCCCCTTGGGGAATAAGATATGTTAATGATGTCATCGGTGCCTTCATTATGATGTCATAATTCGACAAGCACGACACTTATCCGATCATTGTGAATTTTTTTTTCTCAGCAACTGTTGGTCTGACGGGCATGAAATTTTCACCATAGGAGCGCCTCCTCCTGTAGAATATTTTAATGATAATCATGACGTCATAGGTCATGTGGTACAGGTGCCATCTTGGAAAAACCGAAAAATATTACACCTCTGTATCTCCAAAACCGCTGCATGGAAAAAATTGAAACATGGCTCATTGTCAAGTACTCCCCTTGGGGAATAAGATATGTTAATGATGTCATCGGTGCCTTCATTATGATGTCATAATTCGACAAGCACGACACTTATCCGATCATTGTGAATTTTTTTTTCTCAGCAACTGTTGGTCTGACGGGCATGAAATTTTCACCATAGGAGCGCCTCCTCCTGTAGAATATTTTAATGATAATCATGACGTCATAGGTCATGTGGTACAGGTGCCATCTTGGAAAAACCGAAAAATATTACACCTCTGTATCTCCAAAACCGCTGCATGGAAAAAATTGAAACATGGCTCATTGTAAAGAACTCCATATGGGGAATAGGTGTTAACGATGACGTCATTGGTGCCATAATTATGAGGTAATAATTCGACAGGGACAACGCTTAGTCTGATCAGTTTGAAATGTATTGAGCATGATCTATGCAACAATTATATTAGAGAATATAAATTTATGATGTCATCACTCACGTGGTCTGGCAGCCATATTGGATCAAAGAAAAATAAATGTTTAAAAACAGAAGAGTTGGCTCGCAACAAGGTGACTGCACAGGGCAAGTATTCTTTGAATACCATCTAGTTTTTTTTGTAATTGGTAGGGTGTCAGTCACCCTCTCCACTAGCAAAGCCAGTGAGGGGTGACAGTTTAGTCACTGACAACCCGACCATGCGGCAGGTAGCACTGGGTTACATGTTACCAGTGGCAGCCCCAAAAGGCTGACCTGACCAAAAAATAGGGTTGTTAGTTACTTGTGGTGAGTAACAATAATAATAGTAATATTATAGTAATAATAATATATAATAATAATTTATTATAATACAATATACAGTAATATAGTGGTAATGTAATATAATATATAATTATAACATCATACAGTAATAGTAATAAAATAGTAATAGTTGTGGTGAATAGGGAAAATTATATGATGAGGTGAAATGGGGCAAACACAACGTCACACAATTGGTGTCATAATGATGTTTTAATTCAAAGCTAGTCACATTCAGCAGCACTTTCATTTCATTCAAACTGCCAACAAGCGGGACAAACTTTAAATAAACATAGTTTCAGTTCTTTTTCCTCTGCCACCGAAGGTGGATGGAGGTTATGTTTTCACCCCTGTCTGTCTGTCTGTCTGAACAAAATATCTCAAAAGGTTGTGGACGGATTTGGACGAAATTTGGCAGAGGGGCTGGGTATGTGACAAGGACGAAATGATTAGATTTTGGTGAAGATCCGGATTCGGATCCGGCTACTATAATTTTTTAAAAAGTGATTCTTCACCATTGGGAGATTGGGCCAAAAATGATAAATAGCAGGACATCTCAAAAAGTTGTGGATGAATTTGGATGAAACTTGGTGGATAGATTGGGTGTGTGACAAGACCGAATCGATTCAATTTTGGTTAATATCTGAATATGGATTCGGATACGACAATTATTTATTTTTTCAGTGATTTTCCCCCATTGAGAGATCGGGAAAAAACGATATATAACAGGATGTTTGAAAAAGTTATGGACGGGTTATGGCTAATCTTAGGGGATGAGTTTGTTTGGTGACAAGGATGAGCCGATTAGACTTTGGTTCAGGTCCAAATCCAGATCCGCTTTATCAGTGGGATACAAAACATAAACTGTCCAGTCTGGTGGAGGTATGTGCTCTACCTAGTGCCGGTCTAGTCCTGTCTGAGTCGGCCAGTAGAGGTGCATATGCACCCCATATCAATCAGCCAGTGCCTTGATACTCACCCTCTTCCTCCACCGCCTCCCCACTAACCCCCCCCCCCCCCCCATCCCTCCACACACATCTCACTTTGCCACTCTTGCTGCCTTTGTGCTCCCTCCTTTTTCTGTTTTTCCCCTTCCTTGCCAGCACTAAAACCAAATCTCTTGCATCATTTAAAAATCCAGCACTGTTGTCTTATGGGCATTTAATGATGCAAGTTTCCACCCTGGATTTGATGCTTGTGATCGTGTACTGGGACATGCACCACAAAAGTACTGGACCAGGTTGATATGTGCCAAAAGTGTGGTAACAACAACAATATATTTTTCTTATATTATGATAGATGGAAGTTGCAAAGTTTCAAACTCTGATAGCTTACAAATGCTGTGCTCTGATCGTAAAACATGCATCGAAAAACCAAACGTTTATGTGCTCTTGTTGGAAAACTTTTTACCCAACGCAAACATGCTGTTTTACCTGCTTTGTTACTGCCATTGGCATTTTTTGTTTTTGAATAGTTTCAGTCTGCAACTCTTTATGCTGCTCTAAGGCTTCCCAGCAGCAGCACAGAACTGCATAAATCTTTGCATCTCCCTTGTTTATTTATTGACTATGTTTAGACCCATTTGATTGTCAACCTACAATGTCACCACAAGTATTGCGGCAGCACAGCTAGACTTGAAATGACCATCCCAAACCTGTGCACCTACTATACAAAGACCTTGTTGTGACACATTGGAGAATGCTGCCCTTGCATCTACCAGCATGACATCTGACTGTAAACAATGACCAGTCTAGATCCCCAACATAAACCCGATCCGAACAGTATTCTGACGTCTTGGAATGCTGCCTAGGGGCCTGAATGCTGCCTAAAATGGTGTATTATGCCTGGTATTTCCAAACAATTCGTACTGGTTCTTCACTCGTTGATTTAAAGTTTAAACTATCGTGAATTTGTATAACCGCACATTTTCTCCGACTCAGTCCTTTTAGTAATTGAGTGAATGCTCTTTACCTTTCACAAGCTCACAGAGCAATTCATATATATATATATATATATATATATTCACACCCCTTCACTTTTTTCAGATTTTGTTATGTTGCAGCCTTATGCTGAAATTGTTTAAATTCATTTTTTCCCTCATCAATCGACACTCAATACCCCATAATGACAGAGAGAAAACAGGATTTCTGAAAGTTTTGCAAATTTATTAAAGGTGCACAGAAATGCAGAACATTTTTGACTTATTTGTATGAGTATCAGTTTTTTTAAAAATAGAAATCGATTTCTTGTAATAAGTAACAGCTAAAAAAAATTTATTAATTTTTTCCCCTTTCCTTTTTAGTGCTCTTGCACCCTGCTAAGCCCCGCCGTAAAAAAAACCCCGAATTTCACTGCTACCAGATCACATGACGTATGACGTCACCTCCAGAACGAAGTCCATACCATCTCGATTCGCTATGCTTCGGCCCGCGATCCGTTCCGTGTAATTTGTACGTACTCTACTTTTGATTTGCTTGATCTTGATCTGAGGTATGCTGAGACACGTGTGTCACGCCTCGCCTCTTTGATAAGCCCGCAAGGTCGCTCCGTGGAGCGGCCTGCACGTATTCAACTATGTGTGAATTATATAATTAACAACTCACGGTCTGAGGTAACTCGGCTAAAAATTATCCGATTTGCACCAAATAAAGTTGATGAATGGTTCCACAGACCCCTACTTCTCACTAAAAGTGGAAACAGAATGTAAATTGTAGTTTTTTTTTTGTTTTTTTTTAATACTGAATTGAGGTTCGTGAAAGAGCTAACATTTACTTCACAAACAAAACAACCAGACAAACAAAATATATAAAAAGAGGGAGCGGAAGACAAGATGGGGAGAGAAGGGGAAGCACACAAACACAACATTTGAGCAGGGAGATGTGTGGGAGGGAGAGGGCTTGGGGGGAGGAGGTGTGGGAAGGGGGGGGGGGGGGTGGGAGAAGTATAAAACACAAGGACACCAAGGACTTCAGGACAGAAGTTGGTATTTCAAAAAAGTGGAATTGGGGTGAAATTAGCGGGGGTAGAAAAGATCAAGGTTTTGGATGGGGGAAGATAAGAGATGGTGGTGAACAGCTGTTTTGAAGACCTGGAGGGTGGAGTGGGATTGAAGAGAGTGAGGGAGTTTGTTCCAGAGGTGGGAGAAAAGAGGAGTGAAGGTGAGCATAGAGTCTTGATTTTGGCAGTTTAACCATAAGAGGGTTGCAGGCAGATCTTGTGCGACCTGTAGGAATATTTGCGGGACGGCGCCCAGAGAGAGCTGGGGAGGCAAGGCCAGAGAGGAGTCGGTAGAAGACAGAAAGACCACCAACCTGCCTGCGGTGAGTGAGTGAGAGGCCCTTGGAGTTAGCTTCATCGCGGGAGATTTCAATGATTCTGAATGCTTTGGTTTCAACAGCGTGAAGGCAAGCTAGGTGTGAGGCAGGAGCACCAGCCCAGAGGGTAGAGCAGTATTCCATTGAGCTGCGGATGAAAGCCTTGTATGTGGTGAGGAGTTCAGGTGTGCCAAGGAAGGACTTCGCACGACGGAGGATGCCCAGTCGGCGACTGGCTTTGGAGGCCAGATTTGAAATGTGGTTTTCCCAGGAAAGATCATGGCAGATAGTGAGACCCAAAAGCTTGAGTGACAGAACTTCTTGGAGAGGATTATTCAGAAAGTGGATGGGAGGGTTGTCCAGTCGGTCTTTTCGGAGAGACATCGTAAGAGTGTGAGATTTGTCAGGATTGAAAGACATGTTCCACTTGTTTGCCCAGTCTGTGATTTTGTCCAGGTCTGCAGAGAGTGAGGAGGCTGCAGACTGCCGATCTGAGGGATGAAGAATGGAGTGACAGAGAGTAGAGTCATCAGCAAAGAGATAGAGAGGATTTTCAAGAGAGTCAGAGAGATCATTGATGAATGAATGAATGAATGATCGTTTTAAGGCCATTTTTTCCCCGCGAGAGCGGGGGTTAGCCTTGCGGGCCCCATGACAATCATGGTTCCCTGTTTGAGGCAATGTTTTTTATGGCCGGATGTCCTTCCTTTCGGGTTCCCCAAGGCAGAGAGATCAAAAGCACAGGGCCCAGAACACTGCCTTAGGGAACTCCAGCCTGAACAGGAAGAGGAGATGAGAGAAACCCATTCAGGGCCACACGTTGACTACGACTGGAGACGAAGTCCGCCAGCCATGCGTGGAGATTTCCATGGATACCAAAAGAGGAGAGTTTGGTGAGCAGAGCGGGGTGCCAGACCGTATCGAAGGCACGTGATATGTCAAGGGAGACGGCTCTAATTTCCTGTTTGGCATTGAGGACCTCCATCCATTGTTGAGAAAGCAGAAGCAGCATGTCCAGAGTAGAGTGACCAGGTCTGAAACCAAATTGATGATCAGAGATCAAGCCATTGGAGAAGAGGAAAGATTTCATATCTGAAGCAATGATGGATTCCATGACCCTGCTGATAATTGTGAGAAGGCTGATTGGTCTGTAGTTGCTGGGATCTGTTTTTGCACCTTTTTGTGCAAAGCAGTGATGTTGGCAGATTTCCAAGCAGATGGCAGATGACCTTGAGCAAAAGAGAGGGTGAAGAGAACAGAGAGAGGGAGTGAAAGAGCGGAAGAAGAGGATTTTAGGACCCGTGGGCTGATGCCGTCAGGTCCAGTTGCAGAATCAGAGTCGAGGGTTGACAGAAACTTTTCCACCTTGTCAGGAGGAAAGGACACAGAGTCCAGGAGCAGCTGGGTATGACTGGGTACGGTGGGTACAGAGAGGGATGGGTTTGGGACACAAGATTTAGAGGCAAACACAGAGTTGATGCTTTCAGCTTTTTCACGTGCGGAGTCAGCCGTGTGGCCGTTTGAGGTAAGGGAGGGGATGGAGGGGGAACAAACACCAGAAACAGATTTGACCAGACGCCACCAGGATTTGGAAGAGGGAGACAGATAAGAGAATTCAGTCCTGAGAACGGAGAGATATTGTTTCCTGGCTCTCCTGAGGGTGGACACACACTTGTTTCGGGCTTTGTGAAAGGAAATGAGATTTCCTTCCGTTGGATTTGCTTTCCAGGAGACGAAAGCAAGTTGTTTCTGGGCAATAGCCTCACCACAACATTCCGTGTTCCATGGATGGGAGGAAGGGTATGACAACTGAAGACGAGATGGGATAAATCTGTGCATGAGAGAGAGCAATTTACTTTGGAAGAATTCCCAGGATGAGTTGATGTCAGAGGCGGTAGAGATGGGAGACCAGTCCAGATGATTGATGGCTGCTTGAAGACCGTGCCAGTTGGCCTGAGTGAAATGCCAGACTCGTCGACGCTGAGGAGGCTCTCTGAGAATGGTCAGAGAGATGTCCACTTTAACAAGCACATGATCAGATGAGCCGATTGGAGCAGAAGAAGAGCAGCAGACATTTTCAGGGAAGTTAGTCATAACCAAGTCCAGAAGAGAAGATGCTCCGTTGACTGAGATCCGGGTCGGGAAATTGACAGATTGTGTCAGTCCCAGTGAGTCACAGAAGTCCTTTGCTGAAGAGCCATGGCTGGTGAGAGAGGTACCCACACCCAGCCAACTGGCATGGTGACAATTGAAATCACCACATATGAGGAAGATAGAGTTGGGATGGGTAGATAGAAGTTGGTCCATATTATCAGACAGCGAGATGTAGATGGAGTCATCACTGTTTGGTGGACGGTACAACACACATATGAACAAAAGGTGGGAGCGAAGGGGAAGCCGTAGCCAAAGGTATTCCTGGGGGTGAGGTGGAGAGAGGGCAGTGCAGGGCGAGTGAGGAAGAGAGTTTTTTTAATAAAGATAGCAACCCCACCTCCAGGACGAGGCTCAGGTCTATCGTACCGGAGGAGGGAGTAACCTAGGAGAGATACCAAGGAATCGGAGACATCATGAAGGAGGAAAGTTTCTGTTAAGCAGATCACGTCTGGTTTGTCAGAAGCAACCTGTATGGAGAGATGTCAAGTTTGAGCGAAGGCCCCGGATGTTTGAGGTCCATACTGTTTAGGAAGAGGAAGGGGGAGCATCGGATACAGAACAGGGGGGGGGGGGGGGGAACGGTAGGGTAAGATGTGGAAGAGGAGGAAGAGGTAGGGAGAGCTGTTGAAGGTGTGTCAGAGATTTCAGAATAGCTTGGAGAAAGGGAAGAATAGGGCGGACAACAGGTTTGATGGTGATTGGGTGAGGCGCAGTGAGGTGTTATTTGAGGAGGGGGAAGAGCGAGGCAGAAGGTTGAGGGAGATGAAGGTGAAAGTTGGAAGGGGGAAGAAGCAGGGAGGACGCTTTGAGGAGGAGGGGTGAGAGGGGAGTCTCGGAGGGGAGGAGCGAGGGAGAGTCTCGGAGGGGAGGGGTGTGGGGTGAGTTTAGGAGGGAAGGGGCAAGGGGGGAGATTTGAAAGGGATGGGTGATGGGGAAGATTTGGAGGGGAGGGGCAAGGGGGTAGATTTGAAAGGGATGGGTGATGGGGAAGATTTGGAGGGGAGGGGCAAGGGGGAATATTTGAAAGAGATGGGTGATGGGGAAGATTTGGAGGGAAGGGGCAAGGGGGTAGATTTCGAGGGGAGGGGTGATGGGGAAGTTTTGGAGGGAAGGGGTGATGGGGAAGATTTGGAGGGGAGGGGCAAGGGGGAAGATTTGAAAGGATGGGTGATGGGGAAGATTTGGAGGGGAGGGGCAAGGGGGAATATTTGAAAGAGATGGGTGATGGGGAAGATTTGGAGGGAAGGGGCAAGGGGGTAGATTTGGAGGGGAGGGGTGATGGGGAAGTTTTGAAGGGGAGGGGTGATGGGGAAGTTTTGGAGGGAAGGGGTGATGGGGAAGTTTTGGAGGGAAGGGGTGATGGGGAAGATTTGGAGGGGAGGGGTGAGATTGGATTTTGAAAAGTGTACGATTTAATGGGAAACGAACATTTATTGCAAAATGAATTTCTTGAGACCTTCGAGTCAAAAATACGTTTGAGGACGCTGAAAGATGGGTCGAGTGCTGGGGAGTTTAGGGAATGTTTGAAAGAGGCACTGTAAGAGATGGAATTTTTTTTTGGAATGAATAGATTTGGTGAGCAAGTCGAAAGCATCCTTTTATAGAAGAAGAAGAAAAAGGTGTTATAGTATACGACAGAATACAGTTCTTCAGGGGACAGTTTAAACATTTTTTTAACAACGTGGTCGAAGAACGAACGAACAAATAAGAACGAACAAACGGATAAGAACAGAGAAGGAAATGTTTTTTTTTTGTTTTTTTTTAATTGAGATTTTAAAATAAGGAAGTATGGGGTGAAAAGACCGGGAAAAACAGAGACCGAAAGTAATTGCAGCGCAATCGAAGAACCGCTGAGACAAAAACAAAGCCTCAAGCCAAGGAAGAGTAGGAGTTAAAACAAGTGTTTGATTTGTATCAAGCAAATGCACGTGGAGCATGCTTGCGAGCGAGCTGCGTTCTGGAGGTGACGTCACATGGATTACGTCATCGGCTTTGAGGTATGGGGCAGAATTTTTAGGGGCGTTCCCAAGTGCTTCGGTTTTCTTTCACTTTTAATGTTTCAGAGTGAATATAACAAAAAATCAATGCCATATTTGAATTCACCATTAAAAGACTCATTTGGATGACATCAAATGCATTTTGAGTGAGATTCCATGGCTGTGGACCTTTAAAAAGAAAAAACTGAAACATCACATTGACATAAGTATTCATACCCTTTGCTATGACAATTGAAATTTAGCTAAGGTGCCTCCCATTTCTCTTGATCATCTTTGAGATGTTTCTACACCTTGATTGGAGTCCACCTGTGGTAAATTCAATTGATTGGACATGATTTGGAAAGGCACACACCTGTCTATATGAGGTCTCACAGCTGACAATGCATATCAGAGCAAAAACCAAGCCATGAGGTCGAAGGAATTGCCTGCAGAGCTCAGAGACAGGATTGTGTCGAGGCACAGATCTGGGGAGGCCTACAAAAAATTTCCTGCTGCATTGAAGGTTCCCAAGAGCACAGTGGCCTCCATAATTCTTAAATGGAAGAAGTTTGGAACAACCATGACTCATCCTAGAGCTGGCCGCCCGGCCAAACTGAACAATCGGGGGAAAAGGGCCTTGGTAAGAGAGGTGACCAAGAACCCGATGGTCACTGGCTGAGCTCCACAGATCCTGTGTGGAGATGGGAGAAACTTCCAGAAGGACAACCATCACTGCAACACTCCACCAATCTGGGCTTTATGGCAGAGTGACCAGACGAAAGCCAAACAGTTCAATCTTGGTTTCTACAGACCACAGAATCTTGTTTCTCACAGTCTGAGAGTCCTTTAGGTGCTTGTTTTGCAAACTCCAACAGGGCTTTCATGAGAGGCTTTAACGGCTTAGGCTGACAGGAGTTATAAAATGTCATCCTGGTGTTTCACATGCAGGGTGATTCATAAATGTGTGTGTGCGCATCATCCCTTTGGTAGACATTAAATGGGTGTCCTACTTGCTTGTTGGTCGACGTTAAAGATCCCACGGTGCCTTTCGCGAAGAGTAGGCAAGTTATCACCCGCACCCTGACCAAATTACAAATTCCTACTATAACCGTAGTCGAATGTCAGGCCTGGCCAGTCGGTTCGTGAAATATTTGGTCCAAGCTTGCCCTAGCCAACTCCATAAGAACATGGGTATAATTGTGGCCGTTAAAGAAGGAGATGACTTTTAAATGCTTATGACCTCACTCCATAGTAGCTTTTCAGCGTATAATTTTGTACACATTTGTTGTGACAGCCATTTCCCCCCCCCCCCCCCCCCCCCCATGCCATCCCTACTGTTATGTCCTGTCATTGCAATGACCATGTAAATGCTCATGTGATATTGGACACGAGAGGGCACTCGTGAAGGGCGTGGAGAACAGGAACTGAGGAGAGAATATGTGGCTGATAGAGTAAAGCCTGTTTATTGTACGCATGTGGTGTGGATCTGATTTCTTGCACATCGAGTACATGCAGTACCTGTTTCCAAACACTGTCTGGAGCATGTGTTTGTAAGCTGGATGTTCATAAGCCGGAACAAGAAATCCCCCTTAAATACATGCAATAAATGATTCATTGGTTCACAACACAAATTAAACCACATTTTTTACATAAGTACATTACTAAATACACTTTAAAAAAAAAAAGAGTAAATTTGAGTAAATGGACCATGTGTGTGTCTGTATAGTAGTAGTGTAAGAGACGACGAGGGATAATGAGGTAGTTAGAGGGGTTTATGGTGAAGCAGGATGAGAGCATCGCTGTCTCTCTGCCAGTAAATGGAGTGAATGGCGACTGAAATGGCAGAAGAATGTTGAAGTAAAGCCTGTGTGAATGAGTAATTAACTTTTTAGGTCCGATTTCTTGTATTTAGTCCTTGGTGTGGAAGATGTGTTTTGATGTTTGAAGATGTGTGGAAGATGTGATCACGTTTGAAAGACTTAAACTTGGTTATAAAGTATAATGTTCGTATGAACGGGTGTTTGGAAGTTGAGGACTACCTGTATGTACTCCCATACTTCATTATAGTACATAGGTATTGCTATGATGTTTTTATTTTATTTTATCCTCTGAGCTCTTTCATCGAGTAGGGGTTTGTAGAAACGTGACAAATCATGGTGATAATGGCAATGATTGTTCGATCGTATCCTTGCCCTGTTCCACCAGCATTCACAGAGGAGTACTGCAAAAGAAAGAAGATAAAACTTCCAGGACCAAAAGATTGGGTTCAGCTCCTACAGGATCAGATTAAACTTGCGCGTCGTCGGATGAAACGTGGTGAGAAAACCATTATTACCCAGCACAGTCAATGCCTTACATTTACTAGTTGATATTTAATGAATAAAACTTAATTTCTCCTTTAAAGCTCTTCCAAGAGACATAACCTATGTAAAAACGAGAAGGACACTCAGTAAAGCGCATATCTCCACCAGGCCAAACAGTTTGTTTCATCCCGCTGACAGGCCAGATCTGCATCCGGACCATTCTTCCTTGTCACACACCAAAATCTAATCTGCTTGGTCTTATCACCTACCAAACTCAACCACCAAGTTTTGTCATCATCGGTACATAATGTTTTTTTTAAAATATCATGCAAAATAACGTTTTTGGCCCTATCTCTCAAAGGTGAAGCATCACTTAAAAAATTATCCTATCCAGATCTGGTCTTGGATCTTCACCAGAATTGAATCAGTGCGTCCTTGTCACACACCCAACTTGTCCACTAAGTTTCGGCCAAATCGGTCTATAACTTTTTGAGATATCCTGCTCACAGCCAAACAAACAGACAGGAGTATCAACATAATCTCCATCTACCTTTAGTGGCAGAGGTGTGTGCGTGGTGTGTGTGTGTTGTGTGTATATGCATATATACACACATATACTAGTAAAAAGCCCGTCAAAGATGACGGGTTGGACAAGTTTATTCGACGGTGCAGCCTCATGAGCGTGCCAAAGTCTGAAGCCTCGGCCCTGTGTCAGGTGTGCTTATGTCTTTAATATAGATCATACGGATGTAAATGAAGCCTGGTGTTGGGCTAGCGGCTAGGGTGCCAGCTTAGGATCCGAGGATCCTGGGTTCGAATCCCGGTCGATCGCTGAATTAACGCATGGGGTGTTGACTCAGCCTGTCATCCTTCCGAGGTCGGCTAATTGAGTACCAGTTCACTGGTAATTCCCTGTTTGTCGTAAAAAGGGTTGGCGGCAGGAAGGGCATCCGGCCGTAAAACATTGCTTCTAAAAAGGGGACCCACAAAAACAACAACCACGGTGCCCGAAAAAGGCCAACCCCCGCTTTGCGGGGAAAAATGGCCTCCAAAGGTGGTTTTATATGGATGTAAATGAACACTCGTTTCACTCTGTGTGTGCTGCACATCACATGCAGCGAATTTTACCTCCTTGCGCCTTGTATTTATTGTTTTTTTTGTTTGTTTAAAAAAAAATGCTTTTGGACACCGCCCTTGAGGGTTGGTTTGTAAGCCACCATATACAATTCCAATGGAACAGACATAATTACTCTTTTGTGGAAAATGTTTTTAGAGTTTGTTTTACTCAAAAATATACTATAGTGAACACACATTCATGTTAAAAGATTGGCCTTTAAAACCTATGGCCCAAAACTTTTAAAACTTGGCCTAAAACCTTTAAAAACCTAAAGTGGGATAAACATCTGCACAAACACACAGATTGACATTGTATGGTATAATATATATATATATATATATATATATATATATATATATATATATATATATATAAATATATATATATATATATATATACAGTGGAACCTTGACTTACGAGTGCCCCAACTTACGAGTTTTTCGAGATACGAGCCGTCGCTCGGGCGGTTTATTGCTTTGAGATGCGAGCCGAGATCCGAGTTACGAGCTTTCGCCACCCGGTCACGTGGTTATCTTGCCGTTCAAGTACAGTATCTCTGTCGTATAGCGCTGCATTTTAGTTTTCGCATTTCGGTTATTTTGAGTTTACGCCGCCAGGTGGGTTCCGGTCACGTGGTTATCTTGCCGTGCACGTACAGTATCTCTGTCGTATAGCGCTGCATTTTAGTTTTCGCATTTCGGTTATTTTGAGTTTACGCCGCCAGGTGGGTTCCGGTCACGTGGTTATCTTGCCGTGCACGTACAGTATCTCTGTCGTATAGCGCTGCATTTTAGTTTTCGCATTTCGGTTATTTTGAGTTTACGCCGCCAGGTGGGTTCTGGTCACGTGGTTATGTTGCCGTGCACGTACAGTATCTCTGTCGTATAGCGCTGCATTTTAGTTTTCGCATTTCGGTTATTTTGAGTTTACGCCGCCAGGTGGGTTCTGGTCACGTGGTTATCTTGCCGTGCACGTACAGTATCTCTGTCGTATAGCGCTGCATTTTTGTTTTCGCATTTTGGTTATTTTGGAAAATTTCTTAGTTTTAACCATGGGGCCTAAGAAAGTGAGTGGCAAGTGCAGTGCTGAGAAGAAGAAGAGGATGATGAGCTTGGCTATGAAACACGCAATCGTCGAACAACATGAACAAAAACCTGTCCAACATAACGACACTTGCCTCACTCATTTTCGAAACATTTTGAAAGGGAGGAAGAAACAAACCTCGTTGGACAGGTTTTTCTTGAAACGCCCTGCAAGTGAAAGCGAGGAAAGTGTGGCGAAAAAGGCAAAAGTTATCCCCTCCACCTCCGCCAGCATCTTCGTCTGATCTTCAAGGTAAATACACTTAGTAAAACCAGTTTATTTCTTTACATTGTCTTTTATTATGTACAGTATATACGAGGTCGTGCTTGTTTATACATTATTTGTTATTTATAAAGTACATTTTTCTTATTTAAAAACACGTAACAAAAAAAATTGGTGTGGTTTTTTGGGGGCTGGAACGGATTAATAGCATTTCAATGCATTTCAATGGGGAAATTTGATTTGAGATACGAGCAATTTGAGTTACGAGCTCGGTCACGGAACGAATTAAACTCGTAAGTCAAGGTTCCACTGTATATATATATATATATATATATATATATATATATATATATATATATATATATATATATATATATATATATATATATATATATATATATATATATATGTATATATATACAGACTTGGCATTTAATATGGAATATTTTTTTTTTTCTTGACTTGGGTTTACTTTCTTAACTCAGTATATCAATCTGGTGAGTTTCTTACACTTTGGTGATTTATTTGTTAAAAGAACCATGTCACTGATTGTCTGTCGCAGCAAGAAGTCAACAACAGGATTATATCACAGGTGGCATGGCAAAATGTACGGACAGGTGCATTTGATGATTGGCTTCACAGTCGGGTATACAAGGGTTGTTGAGTTCTGTATTAGTGGAAAACAACTGCTGCACGTCTCCAAAAGTTATTGCCGCTTCCTCTGGAGATGGTCCGTCAACTCGACAATGCTGTTTGTCATGGAGTGGTGGCTTTACGAAATTACAGCATGAAACAGCGTGCTATTGCTCGGCAGTATGGCATCACTCAAGGTCAGGTGTCAAAGATCCTGAAACGAAATGCTCAGAGGGGTGTCCCTACTACAATACCGAGGCCAGGACGTTCCCGCAGAACCACAAGGAGGGATGATCGCCAGCTGCACCGGTTAGTCCGCAATGGCCGTACCAAGTCAGCTAATCGGCTTAGGGCTGAGTGGCAGCAACTGACAAATGTGCCTGTATCCAGAAGGCTAGTCAACCAACGACTGGATCAAGCAGGCTATCGTGCCAGGCGTCCCCTGAGAAAGCCACGCCTGACCAGACAACACCGCCAGCGCCGATTGCAGTGGGCCAGAGAGCACCGTCAATGGCAGCCAGGACACTGGAATCGCGTGATCTTCAGTGACGAGTCTAGATTTCTGGTCTATCGTCAATATGGCCGCGTCCGAGTGCGCAGACAAGTGCATGAAGCCTACAACAAAGATTGTATAGTGCCAAGAGTCCAGGCTGGAGGTGGTGGGGTGACCGTTCGGGCTGCTTTTCATGCAGGGGGCAAAACTGACCTGGTTCTGAATGGAAACCTGAACCAGTTCAAGTACAGGGCCATTCTGGAAGAAACATTGCTTCCATTTGCTCGTGCAGCCTTTCGAGGAAACTTTGTCTTCCAAGATGACAATGCACGGCCTCATCGTGCTCGCATGATCCAACACTTTCTTGCTGACCGTGGTGTAGAGCATATGGAGTGGCCTGCCATGTCCCCGGATATGAATCCGATAGAGAACTTGTGGGCAGAATTAACGCGTCAAATCGACCACTTGGACCAGCAGCCGACCTCTGTGCGTGAATTGCAGCAGGCTATTGTGACTGCTTGGCAAGCGATTCCTGTCCAAACCTTGGCAAATCTCGTGAACAGCATGCCTTGACGTGTAGGTGCTCTCCTGAATGCTCGTGGGGGTTACACGAAGTACTGAACTGTAATTTTACTGTCCGTAATCCCAGTCGTAATTGAACTTTTGTTTTTGTTAAAAAGATTTTTGGCTAATGTGCAAAATAAAGAGATACTTCTGGAAAACGTACAGAAGTTTAACACAGTACTGTCCATGAATTGAGTTCGATATCAGTTTACATCACTTTCAAGGATCAATTTATTTGTTTCGAAATGTCAAATGTGGTTTTTGTTTCTTTTAAAGGTCACATTAACAAAATCTAGAATAATTTCAACATAATTCCAATGAACTTTTGGTTCTAAGACATCTTGAACAGTAAGTTCACTCCCACAAAAAAAATTCCATATTAAATGCCGTGTGTGTGTGTGTGTGTGTGTGTGTGTGTGTGTGTGTGTGTGTGTGTGTGTGTGTGTGTGTGTGTGTGTGTGTGTGTGTGTGTGTGTGTGTGTGTGTGTGTGTGTGTGTATATATTGTTGCGGATCTCCAACGTCGGCCTCCCCCTTATCAAGGGGGGATTAATCCCCTTGTCTTTTTACTAGCCGACGCGATCCGGGGGCTATCATGTTCCTTCCGGTCGGTGTTAAATAGGGTTGTAAGCCGAATTAGTCTTATTACCTAAGTACTAACACTGGCCGTGAAGCAAGTAAATAACCCCCCCCCCGAACCACAGCGTTAGTGGACACACCGAGCGAAGCGAGCCGCGATTCGGGCCGTTAACGGGGACTAACCCGATTGGAGCGGTTCTTAATCGTGCCACGCTTACCCAATTGAGAAATCACTAAGACGGTCGAATTAAGAGGAAAACAGGAAGAACAGGTAATTTATTACAATTGTATGGGAAGGAAGAGAAGTACACACTTTGTACAAAGAAGAGGAAGAAGAAGCAGAAATGTACAATGAAGAGGAAGAAGCAGATACACAGGGCAGCCTTATACAGTCTTATACTTATACCTGGACACGGGCCCGTTCGCACTCAGACTCACTCTCAGACTCACACACGGGGTTGTAGATGGTCGGGGTGAGAGTCCACCGATGGCGTCCACAGCTCGCTCCGGTCCCCGACTCGTACCACGAAGCAGCTGGTGATGGTAGACGGCAGGCGAGATCGTCCCGTGTCGGTGGCGCGGATCGGACAATTACACTGGGGGAATCGGTAAGCTGGCAATTATACTGCGTACGTAATAGTTGTACCGGTGCCTTTATACGCGCTCCCGGTATCGCTCGGTACAATGCGCCACTCAGCTCACAAACTTGACAAGCGCCTCTCCCTTCTCATCACTCGTTCAACAGAGGACCCCGGCTCATAACTTGTCCATGCGAACTCACGAGCTCTCTCCCATCATAACTCAAGCGCCTGCCTCTCCCTTCTCAACTCGAGCTCAGCGCTTTCCTGGGGGATCTGACTCAGCGCACGTCCTCCTCATAACTCAGGTTCAGCGCTTTCCTTGGGGATCTGACTCAGCGCATGTCCTCCTCATAACTGAGGTGGGGGCCTCCCGCAACGGGTTGTATTGCTACGCCCAGCGAACCCTCTGGAATCTCTAGCCACGCCCTTACCACGCCCTTTAGCCATGCCCACTTGAGCCCTGATTGGCTGGTGGCCCTTATCGTCCCTCCTGCTGCCGATCCGATCTCAGCCTCGCTGCCGCTCCACCCCCTTTTTGGGCCTTACCTCGTGGGTGGGCTAGTTCCAGCAAACCAAGAGCAGCAAACGCTGCTGGCAGCCAAAGCGTAACAAACTGTGAGCATCCCAAACTGCGAGCATCCCAAGCGTAACAAACTGCGAGTTGTCAAATGGGGCGATGGATGGATTCTGCCCAACGAGGTGGAATTTGGAGGGCGGAAGCACAATGGAACGGGACCTACTCTTATTTGTTTTACACAACGCAGCTGCAACTATTTTAAATGGCCTTATCTCACATATACTAAGAAATAACTAACGTTCTAAGGTGACTTACGTGTTGCATGTGGCCTAACTATGGGGTGCAACCTTTAACCTTTAATGATGTTACCTGTGTGGGTTCTCAAAACCGCAACAATATATATATAGTGCATTCAGGAAGTATTCAGACCCCTTCACTTTTTCACATTTTGTTATGTTGCAGCCTTATGCTGAAATCGTTTAAATTCATTTTTTCCCTCATCAATCTACACTCAATACCCCATAATGACAAAGAGAAAACAGGATTTTAGAAAGTTTTGAAAATTTTTTAAAAATAAAAAACAGAAATATCACATTGACATAAGTATTCAGACCCTTTGCTGTGACACTTGAAATTTAGCTCAGGTGCCTCCCATTTGTCTTGATCATCTTTGAGATGTCTTTCACTGAGGAGAGACTTCCGTCTGGCCACTCTGCCATAAAGCCCAGATCGGTGGAGTGTTGCAGTGATGGTTGTCCTTCTGGAAGTTTCTCCCATCTCCACACAGGATCTCTGTAGCTCAGCCAGTGACCATCGGGTTCTTGGTCACCTCTCTTACCAAGGCCCTTCTCCCCCGATTGCTCAGTTTGGCCGGGCGACCAGATCTAGGAAGAGTCCTGGTTGTTCTAACCTTCTTCCATTTAAGAATTATGGAGGCCACTGTGGTCTTGGGAACCTTCACTGCAGTAGAAATGTTTTTGTAGGCTTCCCCAGATCTGTGCCTCCACACAATCCTGTCTGAGCTCTGCAGGCAGTTCCTTCGACCTCATGGCTTGGTTTTTGCTCTGATATGCATTGTCAGCTGTGAGACCTTATGCAGACAGGTGTGTGCCTTTCCAAATCATGTCCAATCAATTGAATTTGCCACAGGTGGACTCCAATCAAGGTGTAGAAACATCTCAAAGATGATCAAGAGAAATGGGAGGCACCTTAGCTAAATTTCAAGTGCCATAGCAAAGGGTCTGAATACTTATGTCAATGTGATATTTCAGTTTCTTCTTTTTAATAAATTTGCAAAACTTTCTAAAATCCTGTTTTCTCTTTGTCATTATGGGGTATTGAGTGTAGATTGATGAGGGAAAAAATGAATTTAAACGATTTCAGCATAAGGCTGCAACATAAAATGTGAAAAAGTGAAGGGGTCTGAATACTTTCTGAATGCACTGTATATATATATATATATATATATATATATATATATATATATATATATACAGTGGAACCTTGACTTACGAGTGCCCCAACTTACGAGTTTTTCGAGATACGAGCCGTCGCTCGGGCGGTTTATTGCTTTGAGATGCGAGCCGAGATCCGAGTTACGAGCTTTCGCCACCCGGTCACGTGGTTATCTTGCCGTGCACGTACAGTATCTCTGTCGTATAGCGCTGCATTTTAGTTTTCGCATTTCGGTTATTTTGAGTTTACGCCGCCAGGTGGGTTCCGGTCACGTGGTTATCTTGCCGTGCACGTACAGTATCTCTGTCGTATAGCGCTGCATTTTAGTTTTCGCATTTCGGTTATTTTGAGTTTACGCCGCCAGGTGGGTTCCGGTCACGTGGTTATCTTGCCGTGCACGTACAGTATCTCTGTCGTATAGCGCTGCATTTTTGTTTTCGCATTTTGGTTATTTTGGAAAATTTCATGTTCATGTCGAACATTTCATGTTCATGTTCATGTTTTCATGTTCATGCCATGCCAGGCCACAACTTGTTCAGAGTGCCGGCGATAGCTCGCCTTCTCTTTGTGGAAAACACGGTGAGATCCTTAACATCCAACAACTAATGGGACGCAAACGGGGCGCCCAGTTTAGCGGTACACACATTGATGAATCACCCTGCCTGTGATTCACCCATGACAGGTTATAGCTGGGTCGGGATTCAAACCCAGGCTGGACAGTTTAGACTTTAGAGTCAAGTGTGCGTACCTCCAGTCCAGGCCATCCTGCCAACTTGTATGCTGCATACAGGTGAAATATAAAGCGCGAGATATTTTTATATATACTGTATATTTTTTTAAAAATTGGTGTGGTTTTTGGCGGGCTGGAACGGATTAATAGCATTTCAATGCATTTCAATGGGGAAATTTGATTTGAGATACGAGCAATTTGAGTTACGAGCTCGGTCACAGAACGAATTAAACTCGTAAGTCAAGGTTCCACTGTATATATATATATATATATATATATATATATATATATATATATATATATATATATATATATATATATATATGTATATGTATGTATATGTATATACATATATATACATATATATACATATATATATATATATATATATACATATATATATATATATATATATATATATATATATATATATATATATATATATATATATATATATATATATATATATATATATATATGTATATATATGTATATATATGTATATACATATACATATATATATATATATATATATATATATATATATATATATATATATATACAGTGGAACCTTGACTTACGAGTTTTTCGAGATACGAGCCGTCGCTCCGGCAGTTTATTGCTTTGAGATGCGAGCCGAGATCCGAGTTACGAGCTTTCGCCACCCGGTCACGTGGTTATCTTGCCGTTCAAGTACGTATCTCTGTCGTATCGCGCTGCATTTTTTTTTTCGCATTTTGGTTATTTCGAGTTCACGCCGCCAGGTGGGTTCTGGTCACGTGGTTATCTTGCTGTTCAAGTACAGTACGTATCTCTGTCGTATAGCGATGCATTTTAGTTTTCGCATTTTGGTTATTTCGGAAAATTTCATGTTCATGTCGAACATTTCATGTTCATGTTCATGTTTTCATGTTCATGCCATGCCAGGCCACAACTTGTTCAGAGTGCCGGCGATAGCTCGCCTTCTCTTTGTGGAAAACACGGTGAGATCCTTAACATCCAACAACTAATGGGACGCAAACGGGGCGCCCAGTTTAGCGGTACACACATTGATGAATCACCCTGCCTGTGATTCACCCATGACAGGTTATAGCTGGGTCGGGATTCAAACCCAGGCTGGACAGTTTAGACTTTAGAGTCAAGTGTGCGTACCTCCAGTCCAGGCCATCCTGCCAACTTGTATGCTGCATACAGGTGAAATATAAAGCGCGAGATATTTTTATATATACTGTATATTTAAAAAAAAATTGGTGTGGTTTTTGGCGGGCTGGAACGGATTAATAGCATTTCAATGCATTTCAATGGGGAAATTTGATTTGAGATACGAGCAATTTGAGTTACGAGCTCGGTCACGGAACGAATTAAACTCGTAAGTCAAGGTTCCACTGTATATATATAATCGGGAGGTTAAATCAAACGTGGACGTAGCTTCAGGACGTCGATCTTTAATTTGACAAGCTTTCGACCAACAAAGGTCTTCTTCTTAGTCTACAAAAACAACCGGCATGTACATCAGTCAAGCATGCATAGTGATATGTGT
The DNA here is from genome assembly GCF_964187855.1 of Myxine glutinosa. Lineage (NCBI taxonomy): Eukaryota > Metazoa > Chordata > Myxini > Myxiniformes > Myxinidae > Myxine > Myxine glutinosa. Next base: position 95,994,637 of record NC_136264.1, on the reverse strand, counting down.
GTAAGATGCGTGATATGTGTAGAAAATGCATACAAAAGGAAGAGCCACGCTAAAGCTCACTCACTGTCCCCAAGTTCAACGGAAGTGAAGCGCAGCTTACAGTTATCGCCCGCGTTACAGTTCGGTGCATGTGCATATACAAATATAGAGATACATACATAAACACGCAAGCATATATTCATATAATATATTTATATATATATATATATATATATTGTTACAGACACGACTTTGATGTTAAGGTGGGCCGAGCGGAATGGCCGTCGTGTCCGCACAAATTACCCGATTGTACTCGACGTTGACGGAGCCGCGCTACGCTGGCTCAATAAGAAAAAGAAGACACCCGGCTGGGTTATAAAATGACGACACCAGGGATACGGTTCTCAAGACCTCCGGAGGAGATTATATTCGTTACGGAAGGTCAGATTACAGGGACGAGAGGTACAACATAGAAAGACAAGCACTTAGACACAATCTTATATTATTCCCAACAGACGACAGATAAACGGGACAAAGCTGACTCACACGGGGATTGATGGCTAGGAAAGGCAAGGTAGCGATGGCTCCAGGTGCACCTGGGCTCGGGGCAGGATCAACACGGTTCGGTCCAGAGATGCGGGGAGGTCTCGTCGCAGCGCTCAGAGGTGACGTTCTTTCTCAGGCGGGTCTTTCTCAGGCCTCTCCAAACTCAGGCGCATCTGTTTCAGCGCTCGCAGGTCCGTCTTGCTCCAGCTGGGGGCGCATCTCATCTCACGTCCGCTAAGTCGCCGCGTATATCCGGCGGGGAGTGACACGCCCTCGGCTCGCTAGCGCCGCCCCAGATGGAATCGGTCCGCCCTTCTGATTGGGTGCGGGGGGTTACCAGGCTCCGCCCTTGAGGAGGAGCTGACAGCCAGCCCCTCCGTGGTAACCCCGTGGAGCGCGTGGTCAATGGCGCTAATCGAGCCGGTGTGAGGACGCATCCTCCCCCGCGCCGCCGCCATCTCCTCTGTTGTTGTTGTAATTGTTGGGGAAGAAGATGGAAGGAGGTATGGGAAAGGTCCTAAACTCACTACTGATGCCATATAATCACATTCTGGTGCAACGAAGAGTCATAATTAATGGAGACGAGGCCTTAACTGACATAGACTAAGAATAACTAGGAAGATGTCCGAAAGTTGTCTACGTGTGGTGCGGTGGACCTGGGCACGACATTTAATGGGGGAATAAGGGGAAGGTCGGCTCTACTGATTGTTATTTACATGCAATGGGACTAGGGAATGGGGGATTGGGGAAAGTTGGGGAGTATTGGAGAAAATAGGGGAATATTTACAAGCGGATATGGAGGCCAAATTCCATATTCGCAACATTGCACCCTTCTCTACCCTCGGGGCGTCCCGACCCGATAAATTTTTACCTACTTTAGTGTGGCACGCAATGTAGTTCCCTCTACTATTAACTCTACCCTGAGTGCGACAGTTTTACAGATATTCACGAATGAGTAAATATGTCCCCCTGCGACGTTGCACCCTTCTCCTCACAGAAACACACCCACAGGATAACCGAATCCGGAAAGAATTCTCAAACTAAACATACAGCCGGTAGGGAGCATTATTTACAAGATTACGCTGATATCTACACTACGATCCAGGACCTGTTTTTGGAGGAACACATGCAGATGTTATGCATAGAGAGAGCGCGCTTGCCAGCATCGATACACCAACCCACGAGTGCTCTGTGGCCGACGGCCTTTAATAACGTGCAGAGCACCCTTTCCCAGCATCAAAAGCACCACCCCACCACCAATCGGTGCAGTCACCATTGTTCATTGGAATAAAAATAAATTCGACAACCCCTAACCCTGCAGGTGTCTCTTGCTCTTCTTGTGGTGCACTTGGTGTTAACTAAAAGTGGTTCACCTGTATGGCATAGGTGCCACGTTGACCCATAGGTCCATCCCCGGGTGGTGCTTGGCCGCAAACGAACTGCGGTCCATTGTGGGTGGCCACAAACATTGCGGTCCATATGGTGTATCGATCCCGGCAGCAAACAGCGAAAGTGCAGGCCCACAACTGCGCAGCCAGCACCTCTCTCTCCTCTCTCTCTACCCCAAAGCCAGATCCTCGGAGGTGGGAGACAAAAGAAGCAGACAAGTGAGTAAGGTGGTAAGGGCGCAAAAGTGCACGCAATGTAAGGTGATGCACACTGGGGGCACATGGGAACCAGGTGAGACAGGTACGTTCCAATCGTACGCCCCCCCCCCCACCAGGTAACCTACATGGCCCCTCCCTTACCCCTTACTGTATCCACAAAACACAACACTACCCATAAACATCTACTTTACAAATCAACAAACATCCTTACTGTCTTCCCCGTTCCTCCCATATACCAAATTCGTCTTCTCTCCCTCCTAACCAATCAAATTTGCCATTTTCAACTCTCATCAAAATTTGCCATCTCCAACTCAACATCATAATTTGCCATTACCAATTCATCATCAGTCCCTCCTAGGGAGGGAGAGATGGAATCACCCCAATGTCTCATCCACGTCGTGATGCGTCTCACAAATCCACACAGCGATTCATCTCCTGCAACAAAACAAAGAAAACACAGGTGTGGAGTCATCATCATCACCACAGGTAAGTGGCTGCGTATGGTGCGACAGGTTCATCAATCCTAACTATTTCCTAATTGACTTTAACAACTTTACACTACCCGGGGTCTTTCTCCGGCCAACCCATTGGCCCTCTTACACTATGGGTTCTAAAAACCAATTCCCATTGGCCAAACTGTGGTGCGCTTCAATTTGGGGTCTCACTCCCCCGATTCATCTCCCGGTGCCCTCGTACAATTTCTGGGCTGCGACGTGTACCTCTCCCAGTGGGTCTACCCACCTGCACACCTCCACCACTGCAGTTGCCTCCGAGCTTACCTGCTCCTTACCCTAACCTAACTACCAGGGGAAGGCCCTCTGGCACTCTCCCCACTCGGTGCCCTCTCTGGCACTGGGCTACCCGGGTCCATCCTCCGGATCCTCGGGCCCCATCCACAACTCTACCGGCTCCCAGAGCCCACCTGCGGCCTCACCTGGCCGACATCCTCACAGTGGTGGAGTGCCCAACCAACTACACACACTAACAGGCTACACGCCCAGCCATTTCCACAACACTAATGCACCCATCCACAACACCATTCTGCAACCGCACCACAAATGCCAATATCCAACCACAATTTACCTGTACCCTCTACCTAACACTTACACTACCCGCCCCGGGTACTCGTGAAAGGGGTCCACTCTTCCCCCATCCACACCTTCGCACCATGCACACCACTCCGTACCACTTACTCCAACTCTCTCCACACACCTGTATTTGCACGCCTGTGCTCTCACACCTGGTGCCACCTGCACCCTTCTCTCCCCAAGCGCATTCGCGCTGATCCACACACTCACTACTCATACACTGCTCCACACACCTGTCCAGTTGCACACCTGTGCAATCACACCTGTTCAATTCTCACAAACACGGCATCATCTCAGCTAACTACTCCCTTCTGAAACTTGCGCTTCCCAGTCGTCCCTTTAAACTATTGCGCTCCCTCGTCATTATCATCCACACTAATCTACCTGCGTCCCTACTACAGGTATCAGTCACTAACTAAACTTAACGTCACCTAATGTCAATCCTCGCTAGATCCCTACACACCATATCCTAACCCACCCGGGCTAGTTTTCACTGCCATCAACCCCATACTCTATTGCGCATTTGCCCCACATATGGGAAGGATGGTGGTTTTGCCATCCCACCACATCGGGGGTCTCTCACTACCAATTTCGCTCGTCCAAATCCAACAATTCAAAAATTTTCCAATCACTGCCCATCATCTGCCAATCACTACTGCCAATCCTTTGCCAATCATCAAATTTTGTTTTTCTCTAATTTTGGGTCCAAAACACTAACCTCATCACCCAGTCGACTCACTAATACCTCTCGGTGCGCCAATCCCTGTCCAAAGCCCGGCTTCGTAAAGCCAAGCAATGGATGCTGGTTGTTTTGTGCCAGCGGCTGGATGCGTCCGGCATTCGGGGCAGGGACGGGGGCTTACCCGGGCCGAGATCCCACGCACCACCTCGGCGTGGAGCCATCCAATGTCCCGATCTCGACCTGCCGGCACGTCTCAACAAAACGTGGTCGCCATAACGACCCTTCCTATCGGGCTGCCCGCTCCGCCTAGTGGAGCACGGACGCGGCCGTTCAAAGCGAGGCCCAGCACGCACCGAGGGCCCGATTCGGCTAAAAGTCGACCTAACCTCTAACCCGTTTAATGTCGATGCTTCACCTGCATGCTTACACCCCGAAGCCCGTTCCTTGCTCACACATCCAGCCGTGCTCATGCTCCTCGTACCTTTCCTTACACACCCAGGCACACCCATTCCACTCACAGCCTTGGTCACACACCTGACCACCGAACACTTTGGCACACATTCGTTGGTAGCACACCTCACCAACACACCTCTACGCGCCCCCTCTTCTGTCACCTCCTCTGTGACAATCACAGGTGTGCTCTCATTCGCACACCCAACCACGTGCCTCACCACCAACTCCAGCGTGCATTCCCACTCACGCTCTACCATTCCAGGTGTGCATCCTTCCATCCCAGGTGTACATCCTCGCTCACCTGTCACAACTAACTCACGCTCCATGTCACTCTCACTACTTTCACCTCCATTCCTGACAGCGCACTCACCCTTACTCTTGACAGCGCACTCTTTCCTCATGCACCTGTCCGTCACACACCTTTCTCGCGCACACTCTCCCGTTACACCCTCTGTAACACTCACCACAGGTGGACACTCTTCCTTACTTCTGACAGCGCACTCTTTCCCCATGCACCTGTCCGTCACACACCTTCCTCGCGCACACTCTCCCGTCACACCCTCTGTAACACTCACCACAGCACGCTTCCATGTGCTCCCTCGCACACGCGCTACGACCGACTCACTCTCGCCAGCACCCCCACTCCTTGGCACGCACTTTTTCCTCACACACCCCAGAGTCGGACTTTCTTGCACACCTCCTCTTTCGCACACCAGACCTGTCGCACACTTCACCCACGGCCTCTCACGAACACCCGGGTCCATCTCGACCCCCAAGCTTCTTAAATCCCCTGGCGCATCATACGCACGACCATATTGGTCACCACTTACACTGGGTCCTCTTCCTCTTCGCTTCTCCTCCATCACCTGCGAATCCCTCATCCGGTTAATGAGCACATCACGATCCAAACACAGACTTTGGACCAATTCTTTTATCTCCTCTTTTATCTCTTTGTTATCCCCTCTCCGTCGCTTCTTAATTTCGCTCACCCCCTCTTCCACTTCTTTCTGTGTCGCTTTCAACCCTCCTAATACCGCAGTGTTCCTTTGAACCTGCTCCACTAACTCCGTCTGTCCCACCGTCAGCTGCTCCACCTCCTGCGTCAGGTCCTCTATGCCCCCTTGTAACTTTACAGTCCCCTTTCTCACCTCCTTCTCCATGTGCTCCTCACAGTGCCTCACCTCCTCGCGCACTCCTCCGACCTCCTCACTCACTCCTCTTCTGATCTCCTCTCCCATCACTTGCATCTCCTGCCCAGATGCCACCCTCATCTGCTCCATTTCCTCCCTGTGAGCATCCAGTTTGGTTTCTACCCCCATTCTGACCCCCTCTATCTGCTGCTCCATTTGTTTAACTTCCCTTTCCGCTTGGTCCCTCATGTCCCTCAATTTGCCTTCCATACTGTTTTCTAACCCCTCTAACCCATTTTTCACTCCCTCTATCTGATTCTCCTGGGCAGCCATTCTATTTTCTACCCCCGTTAACCCATGTTTCACCTCTTTTATCCCGTTGTCTAACCCCTCACCGGTACCCCTCGCTTCGTCCCTCATTACCCCCAATTGCTCACTCTGAGCCCTCGCTTCGTCCCTCATTACCCCCATTTGCTCACTCTGAGCCTCCATCCGGTTCCCCATTACCCCCATTTGGCCCTCCAATCGCTCACCCAATCGCTCAATTTGGCTCCCCATACTCATCTGTACAGCTGCCTGTAGCTGCGCAATGAGGGCCTGTATGTCAATCGGCTGCATGTTAAAGCCCGTTGATACAGCGGGCTCGGCTACCGCGCGCTCTTGCGAGGCGCCATTTTGAGTGCCTGCTACCCTCGCTGTTTCGCTCTCCTCATGTCCCTCATGTCCCTCAATTTGGTCCTGGACCGACCCTGCTTCACTCTCCGCTACCGGACCCCAGCCGTCTTGATCCGCCATAGCGCGACTTGCAAAATTCGAGTTTCGTAAAACAAATCCAAATTTTTTTTATTTTTTTTCGTTATAATTTCGGCGAGCGCAGTAACCGCGGGACCGCGCTCCGGCTCGATTTTGTCGAGCGCAGTACGTGCTCCGAACCGATTTTCCCTCCCAAAATTTGGGCCTAACTAATTTAGTCCCGGGTCCGAATCTCACTCCTCGACACCAATTGTTACAGACACGACTTTGATGTTAAAGTGGGCCGAGCGGAATGGCCGTCGTGTCCGCACAAATTACCCGACTATACTCGACGTTGACGAAGTCGCGTTACGCTGGCTCAATAAGAAAAAGAAGACACCCGGCTGGGTTATAAAATGACGACACCAGGGATACGGTTCTCAAGACCTCCGGAGGAGATTATATTCGTTACGGAAGGTCAGATTACAGGGACGAGAGGTACAACATAGAAAGACAAGCACTTAGACACAATCTTATATTATTCCCAACAGACGACAGATAAACGGGACAAAGCTGACTCACACGGGGATTGATGGCTAGGAAAGGCAAGGTAGCGATGGCTCCAGGTGCACCTGGGCTCGGGGCAGGATCAACACGGTTCGGTCCAGAGATGCGGGGAGGTCTCGTCGCAGCGCTCAGAGGTGACGTTCTTTCTCAGGCGGGTCTTTCTCAGGCCTCTCCAAACTCAGGCGCATCTGTTTCAGCGCTCGCAGGTCCGTCTTGCTCCAGCTGGGGGCGCATCTCATCTCACGTCCGCTAAGTCGCCGCGTATATCCGGCGGGGAGTGACACGCCCTCGGCTCGCTAGCGCCGCCCCAGATGGAATCGGTCCGCCCTTCTGATTGGGTGCGGGGGGTTACCAGGCTCCGCCCTTGAGGAGGAGCTGACAGCCAGCCCCTCCGTGGTAACCCCGTGGAGCGCGTGGTCAATGGCGCTAATCGAGCCGGTGTGAGGACGCATCCTCCCCCGCGCCGCCGCCATCTCCTCTGTTGTTGTTGTAATTGTTGGGGAAGAAGATGGAAGGAGGTATGGGAAAGGTCCTAAACTCACTACTGATGCCATATAATCACATTCTGGTGCAACGAAGAGTCATAATTAATGGAGACGAGGCCTTAACTGACATAGACTAAGAATAACTAGGAAGATGTCCGAAAGTTGTCTACGTGTGGTGCGGTGGACCTGGGCACGACATTTAATGGGGGAATAAGGGGAAGGTCGGCTCTACTGATTGTTATTTACATGCAATGGGACTAGGGAATGGGGGATTGGGGAAAGTTGGGGAGTATTGGAGAAAATAGGGGAATATTTACAAGCGGATATGGAGGCCAAATTCCATATTCGCAACAATATATTTATATAAATAATAATAATAATAATAATTCATTTATTTTGTATAGCGCTTTTCATGAAGCCCAAAGGCGCTTTGACAGAGTGCAAAACATAATGCATAACAAAACATGAAAACAACAATTGCAAAAAGACAAGAATCAATAGGGAAATATTTAAAGCAAATGGAGGGAGAAGGAGAAGTGATAGTCAGGGGTTAAATGCTGTGGGTTGAATGTTGAATGCAGTGCTGAACAGGTGGGTCTTTAGTGATGTTTTGAATGTGGTGAGTGAGGAGGAGTCTCTGATGGTGTGAGGTAGTGAGTTCCAGAGGGTGGGAGCAGCGATGGAGAAGGCCCTGTCCCCCCAGGATCTGAATTTGGTCCGGATGGGGGGGGGGGGGGGGGTCAGGAGGTTGGTACCAGCAGAGTGGAGGTTGCGGGTGGGAGTGTGTCTGGAGAGGAGGTCAGCCAGGTAGGATGGGGCCAGGTTATGGAGGGCTTTGTAGGCAAATAAATAAATGACATATAAAGGTAGAATGAATGAATGAATGAATGGGTTACGGTTAACAATTTGATTGGGTTGATGTAGGAACATTCTTTAATCATCAAAATTTATGCCATGAGGGATTTTTGACCGAAGTTTATGTATCCAAAAGGACTCACGTTTCAGAATCGTGGTGTGTGATCGATTTGTGATTGATTCAATGGCAGAGATTTTAATGTCATTTATCGAGTGATCCGGTTGATTAAAGTGTATCGTGTAAGGTAGAGATTTGCCCTGACTGGTGTGGAAGTTATTGATTTCTGACCGGGTGTTATTGACGCGTGTGTAGAGTGTATTCTTAGTTTTTCCAACATATTGTTTGTTGCACTTTTGGCAAGTGATTCGGTATATGACCCATGTAGATTTGCAGCTCATATAGGAGGTGATGGGGAATTTTTGTCCAGTGCTAGAACTACAAAATTTGTTTCCTTCTAGTAAATGCTTGTGAATAATACATTTTTTTGCTGTGCATTTATAGAATCCAGGGATCCTAGTTTCTTTGTTGTGGGGCTGTGGGTGCCTTGCTTTTACCAAGAGGTCCCTGAGTGTCCGACCACGTCGAAATGATGTTAGTGGAGGTTGAGGAAATGTGGTGCCGAGTGTTTCTGATTGATGGAGGAGAGGAAGGGCCTTATTCAGAATACTTGGCAATTGGGATGAGGTAGGAGAGTAGGTGGTTACCAGTGGGACACGGTTAGTTGCAGGTTTGGGTTTGTAAGTCAGAAGGTCTGCTCTCGGTATGCGTTTTGCTCGGTTTATTGCTTCTTTCACAGAGTGAGGGTCATAGTTTCTTGCAATGAAGTGTGTTTCTAATTGGCAGAGAGAAGTTTCTTCTGCCATTTTTGTTGAGCAAATGCGTCTTACTCTGAGTGCTTGACTTTATGGTATGCTTGCAATTGTATGTTTAGGATGAGATGAAGAAGGGAGAAGGTAAGAGTGGGTGTCTGTTGGTTTGGTGTATAGTTCTGTTTCGAGTCTGTTATTTTGAAGCGTGAGTGATGTGTCTAGAAAGTGAACTTCGGACTGTGAGCTGTCAAATGTAAACTTGATGGTCGGATGAATCAAATTTAATTCATTTTGGAATTGTGTGAGACTACGGGTAGATTTTGACCAGATGAACTGGATGTCATCAATATAACGTACCCAGCATTTTTCCAGGATGCAGTGATGAGGTTGTGCATTGATCTTGGCCTCTATCATTCCCATGAAGATGTTAGCGTACGATGGCGCAACAGGGGTACCCATAGCGGTACCTTGAGTTTGAATGTAATGTCGTCCATTGAATTGGAAATTATTCAGTTTGAGTGTCAGTTCTAATAGGCGCATAAGGTCTTGAGTAGGTGGTATTGGGACTTGTCGTGTATCTAGTGCTTTGCGGCATGCAGACAGGCCTTCTGAATGTGGAATATTAGTGTAGAGGGATGTAACATCTGCTGTGACTAAAATGGTTTGGGAGTTGAAAGGTGAGTATATTCTGTTCAATCCTTGGATGTGGGTCAGAAAACTGGTGGTGTCCTTGAGGTATGAGGCGAGATTCATCACGAGAGGACGTAAATGACAGTCAACAAATTTTGATATTAGAACAGTTGGACATGTGCAGCCAGATACGGTCGACCTGGATTGTTTACCTTGTGTATTTTAGGAAGAAAATAAAGGTTAGGGCAATGTGGATCTTTCGGAACCAAGCGAGATTTGATGGTTTTATCCACCCGAATAGAATCTACTACCCTTTTAACCTCTTCAAGATGTAAAAGGGTAGGGTCAGATGGGAGCTCTTTGTAAGTATCACTATGTAGTTGACGATTACCTTCTGCAACGTAATCGGTAGTCGACATAATGACAATGGCAGTACCTTTATCTGCTGGCTTTATGACTATCTTTTCATTATTTTGGAGATTGTGAAGTGCTCGTCGCTCTGCCTTTGTAAGATTGTCCTTATGTCTGGAACAATTATATTTTTGTGCCACCTTTTCAATTTCATTGCTCACTTGTTCCATATAGACATGTAGATATGGATTGTCAACACGTGGTGTCCAGGTGCTTTTTGGTTTAGGTAAAGTGAGTTGTGGTGTATTAGTATCGGTGTGTGTGATTGTATGCGTGTTTGTTGGTGTTGTTTGTTGTGTTGTTGATGGTGCTGGGTGTACTTTAACAAAGTGTTCCTTTAATGTCATTCGCCTACAGAAATCTTTTAAATCCTCTTTCAATTGTAATTGGTTTATTTGTGGAGCGATTGGGCAAAATTTTAAACCCTTAGAGAGCAGGTTTATTTCCGCCTCACTGAGGGAATGATTGGAAAGATTGATGATCCCGAGTTTAGGTAGATCTACAAGTTTGGTTGTAGTAGAAGTTCTATTGTTGTTGGTTTGACTATTTTCAACCTCAGCTGTGTTTATTTCCATGGAGGAACGGTTCTGTATGTAATGATGTCTGCGGTTTGTGTATTGTTTTTTACGATAATGTCGATTTTTGTGTTTATGCTTAAGTTGGTCAGAAGTGGTTTGGGAAATGGTTGGAGTGGTTGGGGTGTATATATATATACACACATTAGTGCTGTGCCGATTAGGAATTTTGACTTAACAATGAATGAATGAATGATCGTTTTAAGGCCATTTTCCCCGCTAGAGCGGGGGTTAGCCTTGCGGGCCCCATGACAATCATGGTTCCCTGTTTGAGGCAATGTTTTTATGGCCGGATGCCCTTCCTGACGCCAACCCTTGGTCGCCTCTTCGATGCGCAGGGATACGGTGTACCTATTCTAAATCGGGGTACACACCGGGATCATTAATCCCAGCAAGCTGGTACTCAATTTGCCGACCTCGGAAGGATGACAGGCTGAGTCAACCCCCCTGGCGTTAATTCAGCGATCGACCGGGATTCAAACCCAGGATCCTCGGATCCTAAGCCGGCACCCTAACCGCTAAGCCAACACCAGGGATCGAATTTTGACTTAACAGATTGGAAAAAAAGAAAATCTGCCGATTATGCTGCCGTTTCCGATTATAAAATAATTAAATAATGACGGCACTTTGCAGACTTCACATGAAGCATGTATATCATGCTGGATCGGTGTTATGCCGTGATGGATGTATTGGCGTTATTGAATGGCTGTGAATCGATACATTTTAAATCCCTTCTCTAATCGATTGGTTCATCAAACAGAACAGCAATCTGTCATTTTAAAACAAACAATGAGGTATCGTGTGCCGTAATGTTCATTCCGATGAAGCAGCATTCACATGGAAGGAAGGAAGAATGTGCTCATGCGATCAGTTATTGACGGATATAAAATTAATCGGATATAAAATGAATCATTTCCTGCTGGTCTGGTCGTGTGAAAAGCAACTCTCACACAAAATATAAAAATGCAGGAACAGGGAATCCCCAGGGTTACAAAGGGATTCCATTCCGAAGAATTATGAATTCATTAAATACATCGATCGCTTGTTCACTCAGTGTTATAAATGGTGTTATCAGCGCACAAGTGTACGTACTTACCTGGCGATTTCACAAGGTTAGCGTGAGAAGAACCAAAACAAGGAAAATTCGGCATCCATGGAACTTGCACCACAGGGTAGTGCACCAGCACCGCTCGATATGGAGCTCTTTAAGGTCCCGTTCAAATCATAAATGGAGTTGATGAGAGAATGAGCGGCGAAATGCAAGTGATGGGAACTAGAATGGACCCGATGAGCGGGGAAATCAAATGTGAGATGGGCAATGAAATGGCGGCTGTTCGGGAAGAGATAAGGGGGTGTAGGATCGGTGTCTGGAAAAAGTTGGAGAGCGAGGCCAGATTGGCGGGAGAGATAGAGAATGTAAAGAAGGTGGAAGGAGAGACAGAATACTGTCAGTCCAACTTTAAAATGTGAAAAAATGAATTTAACAGTTACTTAACTTTAATGCACACCTGGAACGTATGACGTCAAGACGTACTCTGCCAGGAATGTACAGTACGAGCGACAGCGTTTTTCTTTAACTCGCGCCTGTTTCTTAAGCAACAGATTGCTTTACATGAATCGGGTGCAATCTTTAAAGGTATGTTGTTTCTCATTATGAGTTTGGAAGCAAAACAAATTCGATAACACGCGATTTCCGAGCCGTTCGCCGAATTAACGTTTTACAAACTACCGAGCCAAATGTTTCTCCCCATCACACGATGATTGCAAGCTGTTTATGAATAATAAAGTTAATGCACATCTTCTTGAAATGTCTACAATGCAAAATTGTTTTTTTAAATTTGTTTGTTGAAATTCGCTTTAAACAAGGGTGAAAGCTACTCAATGTTTTTGGGTTGTATAGAGTGCAGTACAACTGTAGTCGGTCATCAGGACTCCACACTGTATCCAATCTGCCGATACAGATTACCAAAAAATTGCCGATATCTGCCTGTTCCGATTGCCAGTTCAGATATCGGCCCAGCACTAATATACATTTGTACTTACATATACACGTTGTGGCCAAAAATATTGGCACCCTTGCACTTTTTTCAAATCACTCACAATGTTCTCCAAATATCAGTTGAAATTGACAAAATTATTTGGTCTGCACAATTCTTTATTTCACTGTTAATATTACAGAACCTTTGTTTTTGATTCAGAACATAATATATCCTTTAAAATCAGAAAATAAAAAGAAATGGCTATGCCAAAATTATTGACACCCCAGACTTAATATTTGGCAGCACACACAGCCTTTGGACAAAATAACTGCAGTCAAGCGCTTCCTATAGCCATGAATGAGCTTCCTAAACCTCTCTACTGGCAGTTTGGGCCCACTGTTGTACAAATTGCTCCAGTTCTCCCAGATTTGAAGGGTGCTTTCTCCCAACTGCTGTTTTCAGATCTCCCCACAGTTTCGCAGGATGTCCCACCAGCTGCGTAAATAAGTCAACCCCACATAGAATGAAAACGCTTCATTAAATCTATGATTGCACATTGTTTGTGGGGGATGTTATCGGATGATGCCATATTGAGCCTAGCTTCTAATTTCAGAGCCCCTCCTTGCAGCTACCCACATTGCCTGCATTCCTACATATACCGACTGTGTCTTGGGTATCAATCATTGTTCTCGTCCCGTTGCTTTGACGTGCGTTTTTGATTCTCGCTCTGCTAATCATTCAATCATGGCTCCCAAGCGCAAGACCAGTGCCGGAGATGCGCCGACTACCAAGAGGCAGAAGAAAATGATGAGCCTGGCCCAGAAATTGGAGCAGCTGGACCGTCTTTTGAGTGGAGAGAGTGCGGCCTCTGTGGGCAGGCGTTACGGTGTCAACGAAGCCACCGTTTGCTACATCCGAAACAAGAAAGCGATTCGTGAGCGTTTCAGCGGGCACTGCATTGAGTACCAAGGTGGTCTCCTATGTCAAGAATGTCCACATGGAAAGGATGGAGAAGACTCTCCGCATATGGATTGCGGACAACACGCAGACGAGTATGGCTTTGAGTGGACCTCTCATTCACGCAGATGCAAAAGTGGACTTCATGCTGAAACCCATGATGCTGAACCGTTCCCTAAACCTGCTCACCGAGGACGGGTTTGAGGCCATTACAAAGGTTTTCGAGGAGGAGCAGGCCATTGCAAAGGATTCCGAGGAGGAGGAGGCGGCAGTCAGTGATGAGGAAGAGGTGCCGAGGTCCAACCTCAGTCCAGTTCCTGGGTGAGGTGCTGCAGGACATGCGTGCGATTGTCGACAGGTTGCAAGATGCTGACCCAGTCATGGAGAGGTACCTCAAGTTCAAGAGCGGCCTGGATGTGCTTCTCCCGTACAAAGAGCTACATCAAAACCTGCAGCAATCGGCAAGGCAGCTCTCCATTACACACTTCGTCCGCCCTGCTCCCTCCACATCAAGACCATCAGCACCCATTCCTGCCTCTCCTACCACTCCCTTGGTGCACGATTTTGCAGCACCACCATTTGGGTCACCCTCATAGTTCGAGGAATTCATGGGATTTTAATTAATCACCATCACCATCATCATCATCATTTGAAAAGTTGCGTGTATTTGTAAAATAAAAATTTCAAACGGTACAAGATGTTTTTTTTGTTTGTTTTTTTGTTTCACATATACAGTATGTATGTGTGTATATATATATATGTGTATGTATATATATATATATATATATATATATATACAGTGGAACCTCGACTTACGAGTGCCCCAACTTACGAGTTTTTCGAGATACGAGCCGTCACTCTGGCAGTTTATTGCTTTGAGATGCGAGCCGAGATCCGAGTTACGAGCTTTCGCCACCCGGTCACGTGGTTATCTTGCCGTTCAAGTACAGTATCTCTGTCGTATAGCGCTAATGATATATAACGCCGCCGATAATGATATGATAATTTATGATAATCTATGCAGCACGACGTGGTCCTCACGTCACACAAGGCGCCTTTGCCGGCGCAAAACGGCTCTCTCAGGGTCAAACTCGGTATCGTTTTGAGCGCACGGTTCAGACCTTCAAGAAAAAGTTTATTTTGTAAAAATCGAGCCACGCGTTCAAAAGATATGACCGGTTTTGTTCGCCGGCACGTCGGCGCTCGAATCGAATCGAGTTAAAACGAACACTGCCGTTGTCGGGTCCGTCTGAGACAACCACCGGGCCTAGAACGCTGGGACCGGTCTCGTTGGATAGGCCTGGATCAGATCTCGAAACGCTGGAAGCTGCACCTCTCTGTGATAATCTTGTGGACCATGACAAGAGATCGTGCGACACGTGGTTATCATGCCGTGCAAGTACAGTATCTCTGCCGTCACCTTGTTCAGAGTGCCGGCGATAGCTCGCCTTCTCTTTGTGGAAAACACGGTGAGATCCTTAACATCCAACAACTAATGGGACGCAAACGGGGCGCCCAGTTTAGCGGTACACACATTGATGAATCACCCTGCCTGTGATTCACCCATGACAGGTTATAGCTGGGTCGGGATTCAAACCCAGGCTGGACAGTTTAGACTTTAGAGTCAAGTGTGCGTACCTCCAGTCCAGGCCATCCTGCCAACTTGTATGCTGCATACAGGTGAAATATAAAGCGCGAGATATTTTTATATATACTGTATATTAAAAAAAAAAATTGGTGTGGTTTTTGGCGGGCTGGAACGGATTAATAGCATTTCAATGCATTTCAATGGGGAAATTTGATTTGAGATACGAGCAATTTGAGTTACGAGCTCGGTCACGGAACGGATTAAACTCGTAAGTCAAGGTTCCACTGTATATATATATATATATATATATATATATATATAAAATATATATATATATATATATATATATATATATAAAAAAATATATATATATATATATAAAATATATATATATATATATATATATAAAATATATATATATATAAAATATATATATATAAAAATATGTGTGTGTGTGTGTGTGTGTGTGTGTGTGTGTGTATGTGTGTGTGTGTGTGTGTGTGTGTGTGTGTGTGTGTGTGTGTGTGTGTGTGTGTGTGTGTGTGTGTGTGTGTGTGTGTGTGTGTGTGTGTGTGTGTGTGTGTATTGTCGCACAACTCCGGTTAACACTAGAGTCGCGGATAGCCTAAGCGGTCTTATTCGGAGGCAACTACCCAAACACGGATTGTACTTTATGTCGCACGGGAGGAAGAAGAAAAATGGAGGCTGTGGCAAAAGCTTACCTTCAGCGCACCGACGTAGCTCCGGTCCTGTAAGGGGATTAACTCAAGCGGGCACAGGTGTAACGGGGAATTGAAAATAATACAAGGGTTTATTACAAATAAAAGCAAGGACAGGAAAATACGCGCCGATAATAAAATAAGGTAACTAAATTGGGATCCCACACACCGACTTCAGAAACAAGACGAGGAATGGAATTAATAAAAGAAACGTTCGTCGTGTAATTGGGAAAGGTAATGTAGTGTGCAGTCTTATCTGTCTGTAGTCTTGCGTGTAACACGGCCCCGCTCGCATGCCACCAGGCCTCGCTCCAAGCTCCGATTCTCTCGCTGCCCACGAGATCCGTGCAACAAGCACCACACGTCCAACGCAGGCCCACGAGCTCCACACAATGTCGACCCTCAACTCGAGTTCGAACACAGAACGATGAAGAACGGCAAAGGGGGGAAGAGAGCGCGAGTCCACTGCACGCCAAGTGCCGCTTCGAGCCAAATTCAAGCCAACGAAGCAACTCTCACAATTCTCTCCCTGTCCGAACTCCACTGCTGGCCAACTCCTCACTCTCTCGAACCAACTCTACTCACTCTCAAGACTCACTCGGCACAAGACCCACTGCCAGACTCCACAATCGCGTTCGGCCCTCGCTGATCTCTGCTTGCCAACTCACTCACTCTCCAAAAGTCCTGCCGCCCCCCGTATCACTCCGCGGCGGTGACGTCAGCCCTAGCGCGCCGCCCAATCAGTGGCCTCCACCGAATCACAGGCCTGTGGTGTGGTCATAGCACGTGGCACTCGATGTGGATAGGCCTGTCGGAGGTGTAAATGGCGGCGGCCATGCGGTGGTGTCCTGGCCTGGTTTCCTTCCTAAGTCATGTCAGGGGAGGGCGTTATTTAGTGTTGTACTAAAGGTCCTACCTACGTGTCTAAGTGGTGTGCAGTGCCAAAAGAGACAAAGGTTTGGCTGACCAGGTGTGGACACACAGGGGTTTATTCTTAATCCCTAAACTACTTATCACTCGAACCTCATGGTAGATTCACAAGTATGCATCTTAACCCGACAAACGCCTACACATACTAACTTAAAGGTACATAGTGGGTTCGAGCTATCGCGACATCTCGAAGCATGTTACCTACTCAGATCTAGCTGCTCTACATATCACTACCACATCGACATAATACAGCCCCCCCCCCCACACCCCCCCCCCCCCCCCGGAACCGTAGCTCCTGCAACGTTCACTGCAGGCGCTACCATCCCAGTCTTAACGCTTACTGTCACACACTTAATTAACCTATGAAATAAATCAGGAGGGCTGTGGGAAGTGAGCCGGACTACTTACCTACACTTCCTTAACATTCTAAACCCCTTAACAATCATGCATTCATGTATTTACATTTTCTTCTTTGTTCCCGCAGAGGGAGGAAACAAACAACACTCAAAAATCTACCTTAACCACAAACCTTAGCCTTGTTCAAAAATTCAAAACTTCCAAAACTCTATAACATTTGTACATACCCCGGTCTACAGACCGCGTCCCCCGGTGGATGCCACAAGACACAACCTTACCTGCGGGGCCATCCCCAATGCGCCCCTAAATTTCCGCGGGCCCTGTTCAGATGTTACAGGTGAGTGACATGGCTCGGTGGATTTCGCCCACATTCATGCAACACAAACCCCTTATCCACACATACTCATTCCGTCAATCATCAAGGCATTTCAAAAGTCAACAAGCACTTATTTCACCCCCCTGCAGGACCATGGCATTGATGTCATATCCATGTGTGCATTCCTCAACTAGGCAGCGGGGAGGTACCGCACAAAAAGATGGTGGGGGCGCTTCAGGCTGTGGTGCCCGCAGTACCGAGAACCCCCCCCCCTTTACCGCAGTACCCCCCCCTTTACCTCTTGGCCCCGTGACAGTCCAACAGCCCCTTTCCGCCGTTACCTCACCGGTGAGGGTACCCACACACCAGGCTCCATTGCCTCCTGCTGCCGCGCAGCTACACGGGTCACCGGGTATCTCCGTTACCCCACTGCGCCCAACCAGACCCTATACCGACGAGCTCCAATTCCAGATACCACTGGCTGCCAGGGGTAATTGCCGCAGAGGGGGGCCGCAGGCATCGCTCCTCAGAGCTTGATCCGTACCTGCGGACACACACACCTTCCCCACCCACAAGATCCCAAAACACATTTCCTCCCCCGCTGCCATTCAATTCTCAACACAACTCAGCACAATTAAGAGAAGATGGTACCAAAAGGTGTTACAAAAAGTTGCCATGGCCTGCTACATGTGAAATCCCTTTCACACTTCAAATCATTACATTTCCATTTTCAACACAATAAACACCACTCATCCTCAGTTTCCACTCTCACGACCACATCAAAACACATAACCACAACACTAACACAAACGCCACCCACAAGACTCTGTGTGGCCCCCATTCCCATCCCCCTCACCGGCCATGTCATCACTCTCACCCGCCTCCCAACTCCAAATTACATGTCCCCAAAATTTCCATAAGCAACTCCTGAAGCCTGGGACAGTAACTATCAAGGCCTTACCTCTACCTTGATGTACAGGTAACTTCTGGTTGGTCAAGTCCAAAGTGCCATCCACCCACAAAATCCCAAAATTTATCCTTTGGGCCAATCAAATTTCTCCAAATTTCTCTTTTGTCCCCACTACACTGGCAGGTATGTGGATCCGCATCCAACGGTGATCATCACGACACAACTACCAGTGGCCACGACAGCTCTGCTCCTCTACTAGTCAGGTTCACTATGTTAACAAATATAATTTCGTTCAACATTTTGTGAGATTAGCAAACCTGTACATTTTTGGAATCATCGGAGCATGGAGAATCCGAAAATCAATGTTGGTATTTGCACAGACACCTGCATGGCCGCCATTTTGGATTTTCAAAATGGCCGCCATAAAATACATATTTTGCGCTATCTCGGCTTCTAGTCAACCTAGAAACTTAATTAAATATGCTAATCCTATGTTTTCTGGGTCAAGGAATCCAATAAAGGCCTCAAAATAGTGCTCAGGATTATAGAAAAGCAGCAAACAAAGGTAATTGAAAACCATTGTCTTTATATTTGTGATATAACTGTATTACATAATACATGATATTGCAAGCCCTTTGAAGTTATAGGTATGGGTTTATAAAGCAAGAAAGCAGCCTTGTTAGTATCAGATCGAACTATAAGTCCTATACACAGGATCTACTAGGTCTACACCATTCAGGAATATGCTTTTACAGATCTTCATCACTGTCCTGAGGGTCATTTTCGCAAAGGTGTCTATGCAAATGTAAACATTAATTTTTGGATTCCTCATGCTCTGAGTATTCCAGAAATGTATAGTTTTGCTAATCTACCAAAATTTTGAACGAAAAAACATAGTGAACCTGACTATACCGTGCAAGGGTCATCGGGACAAGGTGAGCGGTCAAAACGCCAACATGGCCCATGAGTGTCCATAAGGGTGCGACTCACCATCCATCCTTCAGCCCCCCTGCGAGGAACACGGCTGCACCAGCCCCAGCTGGCCAATGTGGTGAGCACCTGCTGCCACAACACACACTACCGCACACACAACCTCGGCCCTGGGGGAGACGGTCGCAGTGCGTGGCATTTCCCTCACGTCACCTACGCCGCCTTCTTGTCCCCCAGTCCACAGAACCGCAGCCCCCCAGTGCTCACCCACACTTGACCACACCAAGGTCCAGTCGACAGCCATGCTCCACCAGGAGACCCACCCAGAAGACATGGTCCACACCCTCGGACACCCATAGCACCACGTTGACCCTCAGACCACCCAACTACATCCCCATGACCCCGCGTCCCAAATATCAGCACAGTCGCCCCCATAACCAGTTGAAGGCTGTGGCTTGCTACCCTATCAATTTTATCACAGCCTCCAACACTTTGGTCTACACACCTGGATCAATAATGGTGTCACAAAACGGTGTCCACCATTTCTCTTCACAAAATTCACCCTTAAATTTGCATCTAACCCACAGATTACCCATGCCAAACATTTTTCACATTTTACTAACTCACCAAAGAAAGATGCTTTGCCATACACATGCCAGCCGAGCATGGCCCATATGCTCGGCATGTTACCCATCTCCCGATTCACATCCCCATGGCTCTCTTCCCAAACCGAGAGTCCATAAATCATAACGGAGCATCTGTGGAAGGTCACTCTCGGTCTCGCACCATCACGTTCCACAGATGCCCCAATGGTTGTCCGGCAGGCTATCTCCATCCCTGTCCATGCGGATTGACCCGTGTCCATAGCACAGCATGTCAGGTCACCACATGCTGGCTGTCCCAGAGTCTCAGGAGGAGGGTGTCAGGCCGCCTGCCCGGGCGGTCACTACATCAGGCCCAAATTGGCCGTCCGCAGTGCCACCACCAAAGCGCGACCCACAACACCTCCCCCTAGTGGTCCTCAATATTTGCCATCCCAGGCTTGAGAAACCACCTCAGACCCCCCTGGAGGTCTTAACCCCCACCAGGGTCCGGTTGACCCTGCTGGCTCGAGCCACACGCCCAGACGGCGCCCCGCTGGACAAGGGACGCCACACTCCACCAGACCCCCCATGGGGCCCAGGTCGTACCATGCCACCCATGGCTGGACCCCACGTCCAAATCTCGCCAGCACAGCCCCCTAGCTGGCTGGCATCCCCAAATTTTGAAAGGGGCAACTTTTCCCCGAGGCCATCCCCAATGACCTCTCCATGTCCAAATCCCGCAGCCCGGGGACCAACTCCAACCAAGGCTGCTCCAAATCAAACTCCCATTTAAATCTTATTTTAGATTTCCTTCGACAAATTTTCATTCCCACTGCCAAACCACAGCTGCAGGTGACGACTCCCTTGGGTTGTTCCGCTGCTCCCTGCAGCTGGTCCAAATTCCCTACGGGGACCAAATCTCCAGAGGCTCGATCTCACGATCCTCCAATGTCCGAATCCAGCCCGGAGCCAACACACTCCCCCAACTGGTCATTCAATTTCAGAGCCTCCGTTGCCAAATCAGTGAGCACGGTGAGGGTCCCCTTGGTCATTCCAACCTCCTCCTCGGACCGACTCACCTCCTCACCCAACCTCCTTTGGGCCTGGTCAACCTCGTCCTCCATGGGACTGTCCCAGATCCCCAGCTGCTGAATCACATCATGCTCATCATCACCATCATTACACCAAACTATTTCTGGCCCCGACAGGTTTTCATCAATAAATACCCTGTCCGGCTCCACCACACGGACCCCCAATAACTCTACCCCCTGTTGCTCTGCACCACCGCCCTGGTGCTGCACCACTTCAAATTCATCCCCTGGTTGGGTGTTGTGACATCCACACAGTCCCGATACACAACCAGGCCAGCAGGCATACACACTACCGGTCAAAAGCTTTAGAACACCTCAATTTTTCCAGTTTTTGTTGAAATTTACGCAGTTTAATGTCTCAATGTACTCTGAAATTAAGCATAGAACAAATAAACAATTGGAGATAAAAAAGAAATCATAGAATCATTTTGTTTAACAAAATTTAATTTAAATTTTTGAATCGGCAAAGAAGCCACCTTTTGCAGATATAACCGCCGAACACACTCGTGGCATCCTTTCGACAACCAACAGACAACCAACAGGCATTTTAAGGCCATTTTCCCTGCAAAAGCGGGGGTTAGCCTTGCGGGTTCCCATGACGATCTTCTCCATTTTGCCCTATTTTCTGCATCTCCCCTTGTTAACCCCCTTGCCCGCATTTCTTCTTCGACCATCTTTAGCCAAGTCTTTCTCGGTCTTCCCCGTGCTCTACTTCCTTCTACATTCATTTCCATCACTCTTCTCAACCAGTCACTTTCATCCTTCCTCAACATATGACCAAACCATCTCAACCTGTTTCTCTTCACAGCATCCATCACAGGCTCTATTCCCATCATCTTTCGCAATTCATCATTTGTCTTCCTCTCTCTCAACGATACTCCGCACATCCACGGAACCATTCGCATTTCCACCCTTTCCACCCTTCGTTGCTGCTCTACGTTCATTACCCATGTCTCACTCCCATAAATCATAACACTTCTCACACATGCAGCATACACCTTTCCCTTCACCTTCCACGACACTCCCCTCCTCATCAGCACGCCACTCAGTTCCCGAAACTTCTTCCATGCACATCTCACTCGAGCAACCGTTGCCGAGTCTGATCCACCTTCTCCATTCAGCATGTCTCCTAGGTAACAAAATGTTTTCACACCTTCCAGCTTCACGCCGTCTCCAAGATTCAACTCAACATTTCCTCCATCTGCAGCTCCCTCTGTGTACACCTTACACTTGAATGTAGCTGCCACACTGGTTAATGACCCTCTCAAACCACGACATTTTTGATGAACCCACTCAGCGCACATTTTACATTGAATGGAATTCACTCCGACACCCTTCCTGCACACAGCACACGGCCGCTTCCTAGTTCTTTCCACCTCACCACATGCTTTGCCACTTGCCATCATCTTCATTTTTCCGATATTCACCTTCAGACCTTTTGTCTCCATACATTCCTTCCACTTGTTCATCTTCTCCTTCAGTCCATCCATACTTTCTGCAATCAACACCAGATCATCTGCATACAACAACTCCCACGGTAAACCCTCTGTTACGTTCAGAGCCAGCACCTCCATCACAGCTACAAATAGTAGTGGACTTAGTACCGACCCCTTGATGCACTCCCACCTTCACCTCAAACTCACCACTGTTCCCGTCCTTCGTCATTACAGCTGTGCGCGCTCTTTTGTACATTGTCATCACTACTCTGATCAACCATTCCTCCACTCCTAACCTCCTCAATGCCCATGTCACTACTTCACGTGGAACCCTATCGAATGCTTTCTCCAGATCAACAAACCCAAGAAACAACTTCTTCCTCTTCTCCATGTACTTCTCCTGCAACTGCCTCACAATAAAAAGTGCGTCTGTCGTTCCTCTTCCTGGCATAAATCCAAACTACATTTCATCAATCTTCACTTTCTTCCTTATCCTCCTCTCCAACACCCTTTCCAATACCTTCATTCCATGCTCCAATAACTTTGTCGCTCGATACGAGCCACAGTCCAGAGGATCACCTTTCCCCTTGTATAGAGGGACGAGGGTTTACCGTGGTGGAAGGAATCCTTTCTACAATGGAAATCAAATATTGTTCGGGAAGTTCTTCCCAACACTGTTGCAGAAGTTCCCACAAATGCGTTGTAGTTGTTGGTTGCTTTGCTTTCACCCTTCTGTCCAGTTCATCCCAAACCAGCTTGATGGGGTTTAAGTCTGGAGACTGTCCTGGCCATTCCATGATTTGAAGCCTACTGTCTTGTTCTTTTCCTTGAAGGTAGTTTTGACATTGCCTGGAGGTGTGTTTAGGGTCATTATCTTGCTGTAGGATGAACCCCTGACCAACTAGGCGTATACCAGAGGGTATTGCATGGCGCTGCAAAATGCTGTGGTAGCCCTTTTGGTTCAGGGTGCCAGTCACTCTGTGCAAGTCGCCGACTCTGGATCCAGCAAAAGAGCCCCAGACCATCACGCTTCCTCCTCCATGTTTGACAGTTGGTGTCACACTGAGGAACCATCCTTATGCCTACTCGACGGCGTACAAAATCCTGCGTGATGAACCAAAGATTTCAAATTTTGATTCATCGGTCCATAAGACCTTCTTCCAGTCTTCAGTAGTCCACTGGCGGTATTTCATGGCCCAGGCAACTGGCAAGCCTCTTTTTCTTATTTTGCCATCTTAGCAATGGCTTTCTTAAGCCCCTGTCACACATAGGCGGATATTTTGGCGAATACTGGCGACTGCCGGCGATCAAGATTTTTCGGTGACTACTGGCGATTTTGGGCGGTCAAATATGGTCAGGCGGCAGTATGGCGACTGCAGGCGGCCACATTGCGACGAAGCACTGACCTCGCCCCGAGTGGGATGGCGACTGTTGAAGATCGACGACGACTGCATTGCGGATGCACGGCGGCAGCGTGGCGACAGTCTGGCGGCTAGATTACGACTGATGGCGGATCGCGGCGACTGCATTGGGCCCGGATGGCGGTTTACTCCGACGTCCGCAAGACTGCAATAAGACCGCCGGCGATTGGAGACGATTCACACATGATGATTGTGTGATCACACACAATCATTCATACATGATTCACACATCAAGAGACGATGTCTACACCGAACCTGCCACCAGCTGACGATGACGATGACTCTGGCAGTCAGGATTATTGACACATTAGTGATTACTTGTGGATATTTGTGATATTGGATACTTGTGCTGTGCTATTGGATACTTGTGCTATGAACATTGTGATTAATTATTGGATACTTGTGCTATGAACAAATTTGTATTTAATATGAACAAATAAATTTGTTTGTATTAAATATAAATTTCAAAAATCACTGTTTCGTCCTCGCTACAGGCACTCATCAGACGGCTAAAGCTACCGTTACAGTGTTTCTATTTTGCATTTTTTTTTTTTATCTTTATTTCTCTATTTTACATTTCACTTTATTCATTTCAATGATGTATGACATGAAGCATAAAGATGTTTGATGTACAATAAGAAAGTTAATAAAGATGTATCATTGTAATGTAATAATCAAACTTTTCTGCAGGGAGAGAGAATGGAAATAAAGTCCAACAAATTATTTCCACTGGTCCCAAGTCCCATAAATAAAGTTTCCAAAGGACCAAAGTCCCAAAAATAAAGTTCCCAAAAGTCCCAAGTCCAAACAATAAAGCCATATCCTTGTCGGCACCACAGGACCTCACTGCACGGAGACCCTCACACCATCCTGTCTTGCCATGGAATGGAGCTCAGCATGAGCCAGCAGTAGGTCATTCGCAGCAATATCTTGGTCCAGTGCTGCCAAGTCATTCAGAAGGACCAGCTTCATCCTATGTTCATCATCCATGATAGATGTTGGTAGAGAGACCCTTGGTAGACCTTGACCATAGAACATACTGCAGTTAGCTGAAATGTCCACCCCTATTTATACCTGGCCAGAAAATCGTGGTATGTCGTAATGCAGTCGCCAGGCAGTTGTAGCTCTGTCGCCAATGGCCGTAACTCGGCCGCCACTAGTCCTACTGCTGTCGTCGTCAGTCTCCCATAGCCGCAGGGGAGACGTGACAGTTCTTCTGTACTCGATATGCAGCCGTAACAGTGTCAGCCCGTAGTCGGGAAGATGCCGCAGGAAGGCCGTATGGCATTCGCATCTCTGCCGTGCTAGCTGGTGGGGCGATGCTGGGGCGATTGCGGAAGACTATGAGCGACTGGGTTGCGGCCGCTTTTTTTTTTCTTTTTTTTTTTTCTTTTTGTATACAAGATCGAGGCTCGTGAAAGAGCGAACATTAATCACACAGAAAGACAAACAGACACATAAAACAAATAACATCGGGAGCGGTAGACAAGATGGGGAGAGAGGGGCAAGGACACAAACACAACATTTGAGAGCAGGGACCGAGAGACATGGAGACATCGAGAGATCTGTGGGAGGGAGAGGGCTTTGGGGGGGAGGCATGTGAAGGGGGGGGGGGGGGGTGGGAGAGGTATAAACATATGGACATTGCCAGGATTTCCAGGAAAGAAGTTGGAATTTCAAACAAGGTGGATCTGGGGTGAATTAGTGGGGGTAGAAAAGATCAAGGTTATGGATGGGGGAAGATAAGAGATGGTGGTGAACAGCTGTTTTAAAGACCTGGAGGGAGGAGAGGGATTGAAGGGAGTGTGGGAGTTTGTTCCACAGGCGGGAGAAAAGAGGAATGAAAGAGTGAAGGTGAGCAGAGAGCCGAGATTTCGGCAGTTTAACCATCAGAGGGTTGCTGGCAGATCTTGTGCGACCCGTAGGAATATTTGGGGGACAGAGCACAGAGAGAGCTGGGGGAGCAAGGCCGGAGAGGAGTCGGTAGAAGACAGAAAGACCACCTACCTGCCTGCGGTGAGTGAGTGAAAGGCCCTCAGAGATAGCTTCATCGCGGGAGATTCCAATGATTTTGAAAGCTTTGGATTCAACAGCGTGAAGCCGAGCCAGGTGTGAGGCAGGAGCACCAGCCCATAGGGGAGAACAGTATTCCATTGAGCTGCGGATGAAAGCCTTGTATGTGGTGAGGAGCTCAGGTGTGCCGAGGAAGGACTTCGCACGACGGAGGATGCCCAGTCGGCGAACTGGCTTTGGAGGCCAGTTTGGAAATGTGGTTTTCCCAAGAAGAAGAAGCTTTACGGTCTTATTACGGATACCGACGACAGCATGGCGGTTCCATCACGACAGCATGGCGGATTCTTTTTGAGGACGACCGAGCGCGCCGTTTTTAAACATTTAAAAAAATATTTGGCCCCTTTGCGGCTCTTGCCGACTGCAGCAGACCTGGGGAGGATAACCACGACTACAGAAGACCGTCCATTATGGTTTCATTACGATTGTCGGCGGGTGGTGGCGATTTTTTCAGTCGCCAGTAGTCGCCGACAAATCCGCCTATGTGTGACAGAGGCTTTACTGCCACTCGACCTGTCAAACTTGCAGCTCGTAGTCTTCTCTTCACAGTTGAAACTGAGACTTGCTTACTTCGACCAGTGTTAAGCTGTGCTTGAAGCTGTTGTCCTGTGAGCCGCCTATCATGCAAGCTGTTGACTCTCAGAAACTTGTCTTCTGATTCTGTTGTGCCTTTGGGTCTGCCAGACCTCTTCCTGTCAGAGTTTCCTCCAGTTTCCAATATACTACTTCCTGCAGTGCAATATTGTCCAAATAATGCTTCAGAGGGTGTAATAACAGTCTGTTCCAATACTGCTTTTATATAGACAGGGGGTTTGTAATCAAGTAATCAGAAGAGGTTGGAACACCTGTAGGAATTATTTACATCAACTTTCAAGGCTTAATTTACTTACATTGCTGCAGAACAGCTGTAAGTTGTTAACCCATTACTTGTTCCTTGAAGAAGCCCTTTTTTACAATATATCTGTGCAATTTACATTATTTTCCCGTTTTTGCTAACCTAAACTTTTTTTTTTTACCTCGAGCAGTTTACTGCTTACCTTTGTACCATTTCAGGTTAGTCACTGGACTTGAATTGCTTAAATTTCAATAAAAACTGGAAAAATTGAGGTGTTCTAAAACTTTTGACCGGTAGTGTATATACATACACCACATGACCAAAAGTATGTGGACACCTGAACATCACACATCTCATTCCAACATCATGGGCTTTAATATGGAGTTGGTTTCCCCCCCCCCCCCCCCCCCCCCCCTTGCTGCTATAACAGCCTCCACTCTTCTGGGAAGGCTTTCCCTTTGATGTGGGAACATTGCTCCGGGAATTGGCTTCCATTCAGCCACAAGAGCATTAGTGAGGTCGGGCACTGATTTTGGGCGATGAGGCCTGGCTTGCCGTCGATGTTCCAATTCATCCCAAAGGTGTCCGATGGGGTTGAGGTCAGGGTTCTGTGCAGGCCAGTCAAGCTCCTCTTCCACACCGATCTCGACAAACCATTTCTCTATGGACTTCGCTTTGTAAACGGGGGCATTGTCATGCTGAAACAGGAAAGGGCCTTCCCCAAACTTGCCACAAAGTTGGAAGCACACATTTGTCTAGAATGTCATTGTGTACTGTAGCGTTAAGATTTTCCTTCACTGGAACTAAGGGGGCCTAGCCCGAACCATGAAAAACAGCCCCAGTCCATTATTCCTCCACCACCAAACTTTACAGTTGGCACTATGCATTCGGGCAGGTAGCGTTTTCCTGGCATCCGCCACAACCAGATTCGTTCCGTAGGACTGCCAGATGGTGAACCGTGATTCATCACTCCAGAGAACGAGTTTCCACTGTTCGAGAGTCCAATGGCGGCAAGTTTTACACCACTCTAGCCAATGCTTGGCATTGCGAATGGTGATCTTAGGCTTGTGTGTGGCCGCTCAGCCATGGAAACCCATTTCATGAAGCCCCCGACGAACAGTTGCTGTGCTGACGTTGCTTCCAGAGGAAGTTTGGAACTCGGTGGTGAGTGTTGCAACCAAGGACAGACTATTTTTACGTGCTACGCGCTTCAGCACTCGGCGGTCCCGTTCTGTGAGTTTGTGTGGCCTACCACTTTGCGGCCTTGCTGTTGCTGTTCCTCGACGTTTCCACTTCAAAATAACAGCACTTGCAGTTGACCGGGGCAGCTCTAGCAGGGAAGAAATTTGACGAACTGACTTGTTGGAAAGGTGGCATCCTATGACGGTGCCATGTTGAAAGTCACTGAGATCTTCAGTACGGCCCATTCAACTCCCAATGTTTGTCAATGGAGATTGCATGGCTGTTGGCTCCATGATATATACCTGTCAGCAATTGGTGAGGCTGAAACAGCCGAATCCACTAATTAGAAGGGGTGTCCGCATACTTTTGGTCATGTAGTGTATATGTAATTTAAAAAAACCACCTTTAGAGGCCATTTTTCCCCGCAAAGCGGGGGTTGGCCTTTTTCGGGAACCGTGGTTGTTGTTGTTTTTCGGTCCCCTTTTTGAAGCAATGTTTTACAGCCGGATGCCCTTCCTGACGCCAACCCTTTTTGCCGCCTTTAACGACAAACAGGGAATTACCAGTGAACTGGTACTCAATTAGCCGACCTAGGAAGGATGACAGGCTGAGTCAACCCCCCGGCGTTAATTCAGCAATCGACCGGGATTCGAACCCAGGATTCTAGGATCCTAAGCCGGCACCCTAGCCGCTAGCCCAACACCAGGGTATGTAGTGTATATGTGTATATACATACATACATACATACATACATACATACATACATACATACATACATACATACATACATACATGTATTGTCGTGTACCCGGGGGTGAACACGCCTGGGGACGAATAGCCGATCGAGATTAAACTCCGAGGCGTTCAATCAACTATGGCGGACCTTCTTTATACGCAAGAGGAGTGGGGGAGGGCAGCAAGGCTCTTACCTGCACGGATTCCACTGGAGCGTCCTCGAACCACACTAATCAAATCAAACCGACACAGAATTAAAATTAAATCGCTCCCACATGGTAAAATGCACGGTAAAACCAAAATCCTAAATTGAGTGCGCCCATACGGACTCGTATACCACACAAGGGAAAAAATAACTGAAAGTAATAAATGTGTGTTTGCTTTGTTTGCTCAGTACTCAGCTTTGAGCGGGCCTTGAACCCCATCGGTCCTCGAACGGGTCCCTGGTCCGTGCATGGGAAAAGCCACGCCTTGGCTCGAAGTTCGTTCACCTGCCAACTTCCGAACGTGAAGCTAGCAGGGCCTCGTTCCGTCCTCGTCCCACGCTCCCCAAAGCATGAGGTCTCTCATGCGCACACAGCCGCCACGAAGTCAGCACCAATGTACCAAGGAAAGGATGCGTCCGCTCACACCAATCGCCCGGATCGAGATAAAGAATGCGTCTGCCCGCGATCACCTCCACGAAGTCAGAGCCAAGAGCAAGAACTGTGACCACCTTTCATCAACTCGGGACACCAAGAGCGAGCAAATGTGTGACTGCTCGCTATCAATGTCAGCCTTGAGAGAGAGAAAATGGCTGCTCCTTTGCCTTTTCGTTCAGTCCTCGAACCTTCTATCTGACATCACCCGTCCGCTCCAATCAGCGAGTGCCATCTCATCGCTCCGTCGACCGGACCAATCACCACCCTTCGGGGCGGGATAAATTGCCCCTCCCACTGTCCCCAAAGATGATTTGGCTGGCGGTGCCATCGGTGGTGTTCGATGTCTGAATCCGCTCACTTTATTTGGTGTTTATTTTAGGTGTGGAGTGCATGGCTGGTGTGGTGTGTGTCATAAGGAACAAGGGTAAAACCACAGAGGCAATTTACATGCAGGGGATTTACCCTTAACCCCTACCTAATTCACATAGCCCCACCCCTTGCCATGGGGACAAATATACGACATTACACGACATCCCTGAATGGTTTTCTCTCATCTCCCCTTCCTGTTCAGGCTGGAGTCCCCAAAGGCAGTGTTCTGGGCCCTGTGCCTTTTCTGGTCTTCATCAATGATCTCTCTGACTCTGGAAGATTCTCTCTATCTCTTTGCTGATGACCCCACTCTCTGCTGCTCCATACCCCATCCCTCAGATCGGCAGTTTGCAGCCTCCTCACTCTCTGCAGACCTGTACAAAATCACAGACTGGTCAAACAAGTGGAACATGTCTTTCAATCCTGACAAATCTCACACTCTCACTATGTCTCTCCGAAAAGACCGACTGGACAACCTTCCAATCTACTTTCTCAACAAGCCTCTTCAAGAAGTTCTGTCACTCAAGCTTTTGGGTCTCACTATCTGCCATGATCTTTCCTGGGAAAACCACATTTCCAAGCTGGCCTCCAAAGCCAGTCGCCGACTGGGCATCCTCCGTCATGTGAAGTTCTTCCTTGGCACACCCGAGCTCCTCACCACATACAAGGCTTTCATCCGCAGCTCAATGGAATACTGTTCTCCCTTCTGGGCCGATGCTCCTGCCTCCCACAGAACTCGGCTTCACGCTGTTGAAACCAAAGCTTTCAGAATCATTGGAATCTCCCGCGATGAAGCTAACTCTGAGGGCTTTTCGCTCACTCACCGCAGGCAGGTTGGTAGTCTTTGTCTTCTACCGACTCCTCTCTGGCCTTGCCCCCCCCCCCCCAGCTCTCTCCGTGCTCTATCCCCCAAATATTCCTACAGGTCACACAAGATCTGCCAGCAACCCTCTTATGGTTAAACTGCCAAAATCAAGACTCTCTGCTCACAAACTTCCTCACTCTCTTCAATCCCACTCCTCCCTCCAGATCTTTAAAACAGCTGTTCACCACCATCTCTTATCTTCCCCCATCCAAAACCTTGATCTTTTCTACCCCCGTCAATTCACCCAAGATCCACTTTTTTGAAATATCGACTTCCTTCCTGGAAGTCCGAGCAGTGTCCATGTGTTTTATACCTCTCCCACCCCCACCCCCGTGCTTCCCATGCCTCCTCCCCCCAAGCCCTCTCCCTCCCACAGATCTCCCAATGACCCTGCTCTCCATCTTGTTCTCCCGCTCCCTTTATCATATGTTTTATGTGTCAGTTTGTCTTTTTATGATCAGTTAGCTCTTACACGAGCCTCGATCTTGCATACAAAAAAAAACAAACCCGGTCTAACGGATTCCCTACTTAGGTACATGGAGGTTTCTTCTTCTTCATCGCGACATTCAAAGCACACTACCTATACAATCCTTCCTGGCTCTAACGTATTTCATTGCCTACCCCCGATAAACGTAACACAGCCCCCTCCCCGGAACCGTAGCTCCCGCAAGGTTCACTGCAGGCATTACCGTTCCAGCCTTAACACTTACCGACTCGCACTTAATTAGCCTATGAAATAAATTAGGAGGGCTGTGGGAAGCGAGCCGTAGCTAACTTACCTTCTCTCCTTAACGTTCCACACCCCTTAGGGTGCCTTCACATACACGGATTATTCTTACGAGTCCTTACGGATCGCCAACTCGTAGTCAATCGCAAGCTTCCGTAAATAACGGAAGATGATTTTTGACATGTCAAAAGTTGTTGCGAGTTGTGACGAGTTATCTACGGATACCAGCGAGTTATTTACGGATGCTTGTGATTGACTACGAGTTGGCGATCCGTAAGGACTCGTAAGAATAATCCGTGTATGTGAAGGTTGCATGAAGCAACATTTCAAATATTTACAACTTTTGGAATCCTCGCTCCTAACTCCTGGGGTGGGTAGAAAATGGTCTGCACACAAAAACTCTATCTTAACCACAAAACCTTATTCAAATGCAAAACATTTATAAAGACCACGTCCCCCAGTGGATGCCACAATACCCAACGTTACCTGCAGAGCCATCCCAATGTACCCAAATTTCCGCGGGCCCTGTCCTGGTGTTACAGGCGAGTGACATGGCTCGGTGGATTTTCCCCCATTCATTCACACAAATCCAATACTCAGTCACACACATTTCAATAATCATCAACTTACTTCAACCCCCCTGCAAGACCATGGCTTAGATGTCACAACACATATGCGTGATCCTCAACTACACAGCAGGGAGGTATCATACAAGCAAGATAGTGGGGGTGCTTCAGGCTGTGGTGCCCGCAGTCCCAAAAGCAAAAGCAAGTGCCTGACGTTCGACTCCTTCACCCCCCCCCCCCCCCCCCTTCAGTTCATGGCCCCGTGACAGCCAAACAGCTCCTTCGCTGTTATCCTGCCGGGAAGGTCTCCACACCAGGCTCCTTTGCCTCAAGCTCACATTGCCTCACGGGTCACCAGGGGTCTCCATACCGCTGGGTGCCCAACCAGACCCCCCAACGATGGGCTCCCAATTTCCAGACACCATTGGCTGCCAGAGGGCGGGGGGGGGGGGGGCGCAGTCACGGCTCCTCCAGAGCTTGATCCGTACCTGCGGACACACACCTTCCCCACCCACAAAATCTACAATAACATTTCCTCCCCCGCTGCCATTCATTTCTCAACCACATATTACACTAAAGGTGTTATTGCCATGGCCTACTTACATGTGAATTTCCCATATTCACACTCACTCGTCAACCACAATTCAATCTCCATCCTCACAACCACATAAAAACACAAAAACCTTGACAAATAAACAGCTGCCACCCACAAGACACTTTGTGGCACACACTCCAATCCCCTCACCGACCATCTCATCACTCTCACCCCGCCCCCCATTCCAAATTACTCCTGTCCCAATTTATAAGCGAGTACCGAACCCTGGGACAGTAATCATCATGGCCTCGCCTTAAGTGCAGGTAGTTGCAGGTTGGTCGGATCCAAAAGTGCCATCCACCCGGCCAAATTCCCAAATTTATCCCATGGGACGTATCAATTACTCCAAATTTTTCCTTTATGCGCTGTACTGGCAAGCATGTGGATCCGCCTCCTCCGGTGACCTACTAAACTTAGCTATGACAGCTCCGCCCCTCTACAGTGCAAGAGCCATCGGGATAAGTTGAGCAGCCGAACCGCCAACATGGCCCACGAGTGTCCATAAGGGTGTGAGCCACCATCCATCCTTCGGGGCCCCCCCTATCCCCGCCCCCCTCCCCCCGTGAAGAACAGGGCTCCACTAGTCCAATCTGGCCAATGTGGTGAGCACCTGCTGCCAACTCCGCCATTCCCAAGGCCTCAGACCTGGGGGTCACTGTTGCAGTGCGTGGCATCCACATCACATCCCCTGCACTTCTCACATCCCTCAGTCCACCCACATGCAGCCCCCAGTTCCCAACCACATATGACCACACCCAAGGTCTAGCCGACAGCCATGCTACCGCAGGAGACTCAATCCCAGAAGACGTGGCCGCACACCTCAGCCACCCATAACACCACCTTGACCTCCAGACTCCCCAACTCTTCCAATACTTTGGTCTAGCACAACTGGATCAATAATTGTGTCACTGGTTTCAGTGTCCACCATGGCCTCACAAAATTCACCCTTAAATTTGGCATCTAACCCTGGGATTACCCGTGCCAATTGTTCCACATTTCACAATTCACGACTTTCACCAAAGAAGGGTGCTTCTCCTTACATTTGCCAACTGAGCAGGGCCCCGTATGCTCGGCTCATTCCAATTTCCGGATTCCTTTCCATGGCTATCTTCCCAAGCCGAGAGTCCTCAAATCACAACAGATCATCTGTGGAAGATCTTGCTCACACCATCACGTTCTACAGATGCCCCAATCGTTGTCCGATAGGATATAATCCATTCCTGTCCATGCGGTTCAACCTGCGTCCATAGACCAGCACAGCATGGCAGGTCATCACATGCTGGCTGCCCCAGAGTCTCAAGGAGTGGCTGTCAGGCCACATTCCCGGGCGGTTACTACATCAGGCCCTTGTTGGCCGTCCGTGGTGCCGCCACCAAAGCGCAACCTACAACAACTCCCCTAGTGGTCCTCATGATACACCATACCAGGTGCCTGTGAGAAACCACTTCGGAACCCAGGAGGTCTTAACCCCCACCAGGGTCCGGCCAGCCTGCTGGCCCAAGACACTTGCTCGGGCGGCGCCCAGTTGGACAAGGGACGCCACACTCCACCAGACTCCCCGTGGGGCCCAGGTCGTAACATGTCACCCATGGTCGGACCCCACGCCCAAATCCTTCCAGCACAGCTCCCCAGCTGGCTGGCATAACCCAATTTTGAAAGGGGCAAATTTCCCCGAGGCCGACCCCAATGACCTCTTCTGATCTGAATTCCGCAGCCCGGGGACCAATTCCCTTTTGGCTGTGCCAAATCAAAGTCCCATTTAAATTTAAATTTCGATTTCCTTTTAAATTTTTTGGCCTTGTGTGCCCAACCACAGCTGCAGGTTGCAACCCCTTCTTCGGGTTCTTCTTCCCCCTACCCCCGGCAGTTGTTCCAAATTCACTATGGGGATCAGTTTCTCCGAGGCTCTATTTCCCGACTCATCCGTGTCCGAGTCCCTCTCGGGGCCAAGACATCCCCCCCAGCTGGGTATCCAATTTCGGAGCCTCTGGTACCCAATTATGGTTCGTGGTGATTCACGGTCCCCTCGGTCACTTTAAACTCATCCTTGGGATCTTTGACGGACTGACTCTCCTCGTCTCCCAGACTCTGTTGGACCCGAGCAATCTCTCCCTTGATGGTACTGTCCAAGGTCTCCAGCCACTGTGTCAAATCATTACTCTCATTCCGAGTTAATTGCGGCCCCAACAGGTCTTTATCTACAAACACCCACTCCAGTTCCATAACACGGGCCCCCAATATCTTCTCCTCAGCCAATTCAACCCCTTGTTGGTGCATTCTGGCATCCAACAAGCCCGACAGCCTTCAAAGGTAAAACATTCCCCATTTAAATTTGAGTTTTCCCTCTTTACCTCTAAACATGCCCAAAATCCTGTGCCCCAAATTCATTCTTTTGTTCTCTTTGGGCTTTCATTTTATTAATCATTCCATCCATTATGTTTTCTATTCGTTCCCCATGCTCATTCTGAGCATTCATTTTTTCATTCAATCACTTCATTTCTCCCGGCAATTCCCCCTTTCATTCCCCTCCATTTCATTCTATATTAATTGTAACACGACCTGGTCATGCATCGCAGCTGTTCCTGGCGTCTCAGACTCTGACATTACGGGGGAGGGAGTTTCAACGCTCGGGACAGAGGAGGTTCCACTCCTATTCTCATCAACCTCTACCCCCTGCTCGCTTCCGTGTTCTTCGGGACCCTCCACCCACGCGGCCATCTCACTCGCTTCACTCGCTCGGCCATCTCACTGACAAAGCAGTTCTCCCGCACATGTATTTTACCTCAGGAAAAAAGAAAAACTCAATTTAAATATTCCGAAAGCGTGATGTTTCGGTAATGTATATGTATGTTTATATATGTATATATGGATGTATATATATATGTATATACGAACATCACACTTTCTCACCCCAATCGACGAAAATTTGGACACCCCGGTACTACAATTGATCCTCCCTTTGAGAGAAAAGGAGAGAAAAGGAGAGAAAGAGAGATAGATAGATAGAGATAGAGATGATTAATGAATTTAGTATCCAAATGCTGAGCACAATTTGTACCCAGTGGGTGTCGATCCGCAGCTCTCGGACACCGAGTGTCCGCTGAGCTCGAATCTTACACTCCTGACACTAGTTGTTGTGTTCCCGGGGGTGAAAACCCCCGGGGAGGAATAGCCGATCGAGCTTAAACTCCGAGGCGTTCAGTCAACTATGGCGGACCTTCTTTATATGTGTGAGGAGTGTGGGAGGGCAGCAAAGCTCTTACCTGCATGGATTACACTGGAGCGTCCTCGAACCACGCTAATCAAATCAAACTGACACGGAATTATAATGCAATAATAACGGGTTTAATGAAAGAAATGCTGGTAACAAAATAATGCACGGTAAAACCAAAATCCTAAATGGAGCGCTCCCATACAGACTCATATACAACACAAGGGGGAAAATAACAAAGTAATAAATGTGTTTGTATGGTGCGTTTGCTCAGTACTCAGCTTTGAGCAGCTCTTGAACCCCGTCGGTCCTCAACCGGTCCGTGTGCAGGAAAACCCCCGTGTGTCTCACAAAGGATTTTCCTATCACGCGAACCCGGGTTACACTCCCCCTAAAATAGATTAATTAATTATGTAAAATGATTTTAAAATCACGGGGCAACCCGGGTTACCACGTGGTGGATCATATCCCCAATTTCCCCATATGTTTAATGATTCCTCCAACGTGAATTCCTCCAACACGAGGTTATCCCAGAACGTATCCCCTGCGTTGGAGGAATGTTTTACTGTTTATATATATGACGGATCGAAGACTTAGGACTCAAGACTGAGAGGGAACAACTGATATATTTATTGGATTCGTCAAACACACAAGCTTGTGGAGAGCAAAACACGTTGGACAGAAGCTCACAAAGACCAACGTTCCAACAAGATGCTCTGAAATAATTCGGTCAAGCTTTCACTTTATAAAGGGAATATTGGGGTGTGGTTTTAGCTCTCAAGACAAAGAGAAAGACAGAGTGGTCTCCTCGGTTCGCCCAAGGTCACTCATGGGTCAAACAACATGTTGACGACTTTCTAGAATCCTGTTTTTTTGGGGAGAGTTCAGCGAGGGTGGATAGTCGTAAAATGCCAAACATGAAAGTGATCTAACACAGTCTTAAGGGAGACTGGAAAGATACGGTTGGTCTTCACAGAGTGAAGGATTATGCCATCAGGGCCTGGCTTTTATTAAAATATATAACTCCTTATAAGGATATAGCAAGTTTCAAAGGAATATTTCGACAGTAAGAGAACATGCCATCACAGTAACTTAACTCTTTAACAGGAACTGTAATGGATAAAGTTGCAAAGCAACACATACAAATTGGTTATATTTTGGTAATTGATCAAACAATAATATAACACAAAGGGGGGGGGGGGGTGTCTGAAGCCCCACATACCGCCCTTTTGGATCTAAGATACAACGTTGTCTATGAGCCAATCAAAGGCCTTTATTCAATCAAAGTAGGAAGACAGTAAATGAAAAATACCACGTGAATGCGGTCCAAGTGGGCATGCCCCGTACCCAAAGCACTCCGCATCGCACCCAGAAGGACCATTCGCGTGTGTGTGTGTGTGTGATGTGAGTTGGCCATAGAGGCATGATCATCCAATGGCGTGTCGAATCCACAACGAGGACGTCTGGTTCGGCCGGGGTCCACACCCGAGAGGATCTCCCGGCTCACCCTTTGGCCTCGAAGGTGCAGCCAGGACTCCCCCCTAGCTGGAGCTCGCCCAAGCATCCCCAGGTGCAATCCTTGCAGATCTTCGGCGCTCAATCGATGGTCATGTTCATAAGGCCTTGTAGGTGCTGATGTTCTGGGGAATACATAACATCATCAGCATCTGACGGCATAGGTTTCTTGCCATAAAACAAAACATTACGATCCAAAGGAGGGAGAGAAACTTCCTTTGAGTTAAAGTCGAAGTTGTTCGAGTCGAAGTCGTCGTCCTTGGACGAACATACAGAGTCGGAATCCAGAGTATCATTGGTGTCAGGTCCCTTGACGACCAGACCCAGTGTTGCAGTCGGGTCCGGAGTTGGGTCGACATCCAGAGTTGAGTCAGTAATGGTTGAACTGCTGTGAGCTCGTGAGACATAAGTAGCACAAGAATCATTAGGCGGGGTCCGTGAGGACCAAATCAGGTTCACATCCGAATCCAAATCCAATTTTGCAGTGTAATCAAAATCATTATCGGTAAAATCAATGTTGGCAGTAAAATCTTTATCGGGCAAATCAACCACGGAAGAACAATCTTCGGAGAGGAACAATCTTCGGAGCGGAGATCTCATCATCACTGCCCAGTGGCTCGTTCGGGTCGTCGTTCCAGGATCCGCAGTCCGCAGTCACGCAGACAGCCGGAGGTTCATTTGGATCCATGGTCAGCTTGACGGTCACCAGCATGGCTTTTCCTGGTGCCTTCTGCATTGTCCATCCTGTGAAACATTTTCTCACACACGCAAGAGCTAAAGCCTTGATTAGTACACCACAAATCACAATTCCGAGGGTACCCTCTGCATTGTCCATCCTTTAAACCAGTCAGTGAGCCACTGGTGGGAGGCTTCTCGGTCCCTTCGATCTTCTGTCAATCTGTGTCCACTTTCCCTTAACCTTACAATAGCAGCTCTGACCCCCTCTGATGGGTCAGCTATGTACATACAACACTTACCCTCAATTATCCCACATACACCCCCTCGTTCTGCCGGCAACATATCCCCAGAGCGACCCTCGTCCGCCATTGCGTTGCCCCGAGCAACGTCAGTGTCCGCCCTTTGGTGGCCGCGACATTTAATCACCGCAATAGCGGGAAGCAAAATGCTTTGGAGTAGCCCTCTTATCAATGCGCCATTTTTTATCACCGAACCTGCGGATGTGAGGAAACCTCGCATTTTCCAAATTCCCTAAAAGAATTCCCTACAAGGTTATTTCAGCCTCTGGCCCAATGGCTGTCCATGGCATGTCTACAATGTCTACAAAGGCATGTCTACAATGGATCCCAATATCCCAATATAAATTGTTTCAACTCGACTTTCAAACAATTTTTACCGCCAACGAACCACCATTAACCTCCCCCTGTTATTTATTTATTTTCGCAAATAAACAAATAATAAAAATAACCTGGTCTATTTATTGAAAATAAAAAGTGAAAATAAATATTGAAAATAAAAATAGAATAATAAAAATAGAAAAATTTTTTTTT
The DNA here is from genome assembly GCF_964187855.1 of Myxine glutinosa. Classification (NCBI taxonomy): domain Eukaryota; kingdom Metazoa; phylum Chordata; class Myxini; order Myxiniformes; family Myxinidae; genus Myxine; species Myxine glutinosa. The sequence goes on along the minus strand of NC_136264.1, from coordinate 95,956,050 downwards.
TTAAATAATACAATAGTTCTCATATGTCTTACCGTCTGGTCAATTTTTCTCACCCACTGTGACTCACTCAAAATAGATTCTCACTGTTTGAGTGCAGGTGTCCTGTTTTACTCTTTCCCCTGTTGGTGTGCACACGCGTCACTAATGCACCCATCCAAACACCATTCTACCACACGCACCACAGATGCCAATATCCACCACAATTTACCTATTCCCTCTACCTACCTTTAAGCTACCCTACCGGGTATTCGTGAAGGGGGGATCCAACTTTCCCAACCACTTCCTTCGCACCAGCCACTTCACGTTGTCCACCATACTCACTGAATTTTCATCAATTCTGAAATTCGTCTCATGAAAACACATCCCAGAGTCCAGTGTAACAGACAGACAAACACATAGACACACAGAAGACCCCAGGGTCCCATCAAACTAGCTTGTCCCCAGATCCACAAAACGAAACATGTAACTTACTAAAATAATCACTTACTCATAAGTCATAACTAATACTCATACTTACTAATACTAATACTAATTACTCATAATAACTCATAATTACTTACGTAATTACTCATATCACGAATAACTTATTCAAAATAATGTAATCCAGCTACCCATACCGATTTCCCAAAAACTCGCGAAACTTCACCCCCATTCTGGAAAAACCTAGACTCAAATCTGACACCCTAAATAATTTCAGACCCATCTCCAACCTACCCTTTCTGTCAAAGTTTTGGAACGCGCTGTAGCCACTCAACTCAAACATCACCTCTCTGTCAATAACCTGTATGAAACATTCCAATCCGGATTCCGCCTCAACCACAGTACTGAAACTGCTCTCCTCAAAATCACCAATGACCTTCTCCTCTCCTCTGACGCCGGCAACCTCAACATTCTCATCCTCCTCAAATTGACAACATTTACAACAGCTCAATCACCACAACCCGCTCTATCCTGACAAACTGCATCACTGAAATAAAATCCTGGCTACAAATCAACTTCCTCAAACTTAGCTATGATAAATCTGAAATAATCCTCATTGGCCCAAAACGTTCACCAAATCCACCCATAACTTTGCCCTCAACATCGACGGTTCCCCAGTATCCACCTCCACTCACATCCGGAATCTTGGCATCATCTTTGACCAAACCCTTTCTTTCGACAAATACACTAAACAGATCACAAAGACAGCCTTCTTTCACCTGAGAAACATCGCCCGTCTCCGTCCTGAAAAACATCGCCCGTCTCCGTCCATCCCTCTCCTCCATGGCTGCAGAAACCCTCATCCACGCCTTCATCATCTCCCGTCTGGACTACTGCAACCGCCTCTCTTGTTCACCCTCAATAATCACCAATAATCACCAAACCTCAATAATCCAATACGGTCAGAACTCCACTGCCCGTCTACTCACCCATTCCCCAGAGAATCCAGTACAAAATCCTCCTCTTGACCTACTAAGCCCTCCATAACCTGGCCCCATCCTACCTGACTGACCTCCTCTCCAGACATACTCTTCACACACATGAAAGCTTCACGCCATCGTGGCCACACACACTGCATCATCTAAGCCGACTACTCCCTTCTAAAACTCACGCTTCCCAGTCGCCCCTTATACTATTGAGTCTCAACTTTTTTTGGAAGGTTTCTTGTATTCTTGGGAGGCGTGCTCTACCATGCAGCACCTCCTCTTCCTGGTGCACAACCCCACCATCGGCAAGCTATGACAACCCACAATACACCTGGGCACACACCCGGACCGGTGACCAGCAATACCAACAAGAGGGTACCAACAATCTTTTCTGTCCACTAATTACGTACACAATTTCAGTTTCAACCAACAATATATTTCCCCTTTCCTGATCCAAGTCCCTGTCATGTCGTTAAATCAACACCCAGTATATTGACTCAGCCTGTCGTTTAACAGCTTGGTAAACGGCAATCAGTGAGACTCCATTAGGCATTACAAATGCAACCACCCGATGTATGTACCAGACCAACAACCAACCGGTCCGTCCAGGAACTCCCGCCAAAACCCCACAGCCTTTCCTGGGAGGCGTGCTCTACCATGCAGCACCCTCTCTACCCGGTGCACACCCCTCGCACCTGTGCTCGCTCAGCACATTCCTTTAATTCAGCCCCACCTTTCACACAACCTCAACCTCCGACAACCATTCGACGTTCCTTATTCACATATCCAGGTGTCTCCATGCCCCCCCGTCATTGCACCTTCTCTTGCACCTGGAACAATATCCTCCCAGGTACACTCATTCCGCTCCCAGGCTTCGTTACACACCTGACCACAGCACACCTTGGCACACGCTCGTCGTTCGCACACTTCATCAACACATCTCCTCGCGCCCACTCCTCGGTCACATTCTCTGTGACAACCACGGGTGTGCTCTCCACACACCCAATCACTTGCTCCACTACCAACTCAAGCGTGCATTCCCACACGCGCTCGACCATTCCAGGTGTGCATCCTTTCATTCCAGGTGTACATCCTCTCGCACCTGCCACAACCAACTCGTGCTCCGTGTCACTCTCACTACTCTCACCACCACACTCGGTCGCGCATTCACCCTTACTCTTGACAGCGCACTCTGTAATCATGCACTCCTCTGTTACACACCTTTTTCGCGCATCCTCTTGCGCACACTCTCCCGTTACGCCCTCCGTAACACTCACCACAGGTGTGCATTCTTCCGTTACATCCCCTGTAACACTCCCCCTCACGCGCTTCCATGTGCGCACACGCGCCACGACCAACTCACTCTCGACAGCACACTCACTCCTTGGCGCGCACTTTTTCCTCACACACCCCATAGTCGGACATCCTCGCACACCTTACCAGCGGCCTCTCACGAACACCCGGGTCTACACCAACCCCCAAGCCGACTGAATCTCCCCTCACACCATATACATTTCCGAGTATATCGCCACTCACCTTGGCACCTCGTCGTCGCTCCTCTTCCGCCACCTGCAAACTTTATTTGGTTAGTGAGCACATAATCATGATTTGAACACAGACCTTGTACATATTCCATCACCTCCTCCTTTATTTCCCTCTTAGTTTCCCTCCGTCTCTTCTTAATTTCACTCACTCCCTCTTCCACATCCTCTAATTTTTTCTTCACCTCTTTCATTTCCCGGTGCGTCCCCTCAATTTCGTCCTCTAATGCCACCTTAGTCGTCTCTATGTGCGTCCTTACTTCCCGTTCTTTCGTCTCCATTGCTTCTGTTACCTCGTCCAACCTCTTTGTCAACCCCTCATGTACCATCTGACATTCCCTCTTCGTCGCTATAAGTCCCTCTTTTATCTCCTTCTGAGTCGCCTTTAACCCCACGATTACCGCAGTGTTCTTCTCCACTTGATCCACTAATTCCTTCTGTCCCACTGTTAGCTGCTCTACTCCCCTCGTCAGAGCCTCTATGCCCCCCTGTAACCTAGCCGTACTATTTCTCACCTCTTTCTCCATACGCTTGTATTTGCACACCTGTGCAATCACTCCTACACCTGGTGCTTCCTGCACCCTCCTTCCTCCCAGGACCATTGGGTCAATTACTCACTCATACACTGCTCCATACACCTGGTGGCACTTGCACCCTCCTTCATTTCTCCCATCTCCTCTAGACAACCTCATTTACTGTAGATAGGGTTTCCGGTTGGCACCGGAAATTCATTACTGTCCTGAAATCCTCCATTCGATCCCCAATCGTCTCATTTTATATACTTCACGTTACATCAACGTTTATTCAGCATTCCCCTTATAAATCCATCTTAAACAACGTATTCCTTATGACATTGCATGGCATTCGGCACAGGCCCCCACTATGCTGACATGGCGCACAGCACACCGCATGAAACACACGAACGTCTGACCCGAACGTCCGACATCCAGCAAAGTCGCAATGGCCCACAATGCATTTGGGCACACATCCTCCGAGCAACCTCATAGCAGGGTTCTCCCCCTGTGCGGGACACATCGCCTCTGAGAGTAGGCAGGTTATCGCCGGCACTCTGAGCAAATCCCATGTTCTGAATTTAATTCAACGAATTCCAAATTCCGACAGGGCTCGCATTTCCCATCCAATGAAACTCACGGAAGTAAGTTACCAAAATACCTCCCCTCCAGATCAAAGGTGTGTATTTCGCACCTCTGACAGCATTCCACACCATGACATTCCACACCATGACAGCAATCCACTTTAATCCCTCTCATTACACGACTCATTGACTCCCATGTCTTGTCAAGCAATGTGCTGCTTCACAATGTGTGCTACATCCTTCGGATGGACGTTAAATGTGGTGTCTTGTCTGTTACATCGGTGTGACCGACATCCCAACAAACCAACTACAAACCTGCAGGTCGCTTCCCGCATGGTCATGTGACCAACAAGAGTCTTATAAAGAATTTCAAATTAAACAATGGAGTCCATTTAGCCAGGCGGAAACACCAAGAATCCACAACTTCAAGACCGCAGCCAATTTAGCAGCGGCGCCCGACCAATCCATCCAACAACAATTACAACCACCACCCCAAACCTAGGGCCCCCCATACAGCGCACACGTGACTCGCGGCTCGCTCGGCTCCCGCCCAAATGAGCAATAACTCCATACCCAAACTTCCACGGAGCCGCACGGCAGAAACCACAGGCTCGTACCCTCGGATAGACGCTAAAATCGACATACACACGTCAATGACGAATACACACAATACACGCGACAAAAATCCGATTTAAATTCAGAGATCGCCGATCGACCTGGCGCAACCAACTCAACGCGACGACGCCACGCCGCCCCCCGTCCCGGCGCGCACCCTCGTGCCTCCACACAAATCCCAACACTCCAATATACATTCACGCATCCACCCGCACCCCAGCGAGTCTCCCAGACGTCGCGCAAACACCGGATCGACTCCAACCATGCGCCCCCAACTGAAACTCCCATGTCTAGATTCATGCACACGCGTCCCCTTGTACAATCTTGTGCAACAATCCCCATTCATTCATATACGTCTCACTTCATTCAAAGGAAAAAGGGATTTTGGGACGGGGTGAGAAGGGTGAGGCAGGGGGGGGGGGGAGGGCTCGCTGCGCAGGGGGGGGTGTTGCCTGAAGCCCCGGGACAGAGCTTAGGGCTTGGAGGGTAGGGGATCGGTATCTATCTAACCCTTCCACAGGTCTTGGCCGCTCGTTGGCTCACTTTTATCTTATTTCCTTAATCGCCTTGTCCTGCAGTATCCTGCAATTAGTTTGCCTGCTTCCTCAGGCCATCGAGAGGCTGAGAGGCTCGCCCGCCTCACAGCCGCCTCCCTCCACCAACTAAAGATTTTCCAATAAAAATGCTGACCACTCTGTCTTCACAGATTTCTAACCTAACTCCTGAGAGGCTCGCCCGCCTCATCTCAGCTTTCTAACCTAACTCCTGAGAGGCTCGCCCGCCTCATCTCAGCTTTCTAACCTAACTCCTGAGAATTTGGTTTATCGACGTTGCCTTATTCCCGAGAGGATCGCCCGCCTGCTCGAGCTGCGGCCGCCTAATCTCACTCTTCCCTCCGTATGCTATCTGGACCTTACTTTCCTTTCCGGGCGTCCAACGCCCTTGTGACGCTTTTAACTTTACTTACGAAACCAATCTATTCCCTATCCTCGGCGCCCTCTTGGGGCACCTTACTCTCTTCCCGTAATGTTACCCTGACGGATCCATAAACAGTCAGTTGCTCCGGAGCCCAAAACGGCTCGTTCTTAAATTTTGTTTGAGGATCAGGCTCGAGCAGGGGACGGGCAAACGGCACCTCTGCAACAGAGTGAGTTCCAATTTAGCCTAAAATCCCAGTCTATAACAAAATAAACCCAAAACTCACCTCACCCGGACCGATTAAAACCAGCTGGTGTTTTTTCCCACTCACTCGCGCCTGGAGCCGTGTCCCGAGTCTGCCCGAGCTGACTCCTGCCTGGCTCGCCATTTGACGGATCGAAGACTTAGGACTCAAGACTGAGAAGGAACAACTGATATATTTATTGGATTCGTCAAACACACAAGCTTGTGGAGAGCAAAACACGTCGGACAGAAACTCACAAAGACCAACGTTCCAACAAGATGCTCTGAAATAATTCGGTCAAGCTTTCACTTTATAAAGGGAATATTGGGGTGTGGTTTTAGCTCTCAAGACAAAGAGAAAGACAGAGTGGTCTCCTCGGTTCGCCCAAGGTCACTCATGGGTCAAACAACATGTTGACGACTTTCTAGAATCCTGTTTTTTTGGGGAGAGTTCAGCGAGGGTGGATAGTCGTAAAAATGCCAAACATGAAAGTGATCTAACACAGTCTTAAGGGAGACTGGAAAGATACGGTTGGTCTTCACAGAGTGAAGGATAATGCCATCAGGGCCTGGCTTTTATTAAAATATATAACTCCTTATAAGGATATAGCAAGTTTCAAAGGAATATTTTGACAGTAAGAGAACATGCCATCACAGTAACTTAACTCTTTAACAGGAAATATAATGGATAAAGTTGCAAAGCAACACATACAAATGGATTATATTTTGGTAATTGATCAAACAATAATAGAACACAAAGGGGGGGGGGGGGGGGTGGGGTCTGAAGCCCCACATATATATATATATATATATATATATATATTGTTACGTGCTCCTCCCCAAACCCCGGTCACGGTGTACCTCCGAGCCTCGAGAGGAGTCACGGCAGAAAGATGTGTTATTCTCTGTGTCAAAGATCAATGGTGAAACCACACCAATTGTTACCAACAAACAAGTATTGTATTAAGGTCACACAAGAATAACAGCAATAACAATATTAATCAATTGGACAACCAACATATCATTCCTATGATGGTACCATCAGTTTCGTACAATATAACTCACTGTGCTCCAAGTGAGCGAAAAGAACATTCCCAATGTCTCTATCCCGGCATCAAGCCAAAGTCGATCCACGCTCCAGTGATCGTCAGAACGATGTCGTATCGAGACCAGAATCCCGTTCGGTTGACAGTCACACTGCCAAAGATGGGCAAAGGTACCCTCAAGAGGCGACTGGGAAATCACACCTTTGGGTATGGACGTTCAACGGCTCCCCACACGGCGAATCGCAAATTCCCACTCAAAATCCACGTTACACATGCAAACCAGGCTAACGGCAGGATGCGTTGAAATGGTTGGAGCGAGGTGAAAAACCTGGAGCGATGCGAAATCGGGCGCGAGGCAAAACGGCCAACTGGCCCGTACTCGAGGCGTAACGGCACTCCAATGCTTCTCTTCGGAATCAACCGCAAAACCTGTCACGCAGGTTTATCTGTCACAGCGATAACAACTCTGTCGCAGGAATCCCTTTCCCAGGAAACCCAAAGTTCACTCGTGACCCCCGTTCGCCAGCGTTTGCTCAAGACCTCAAAGCAGCTCGGCTTCTGCTCCACCTTACTCGCTCCGCCGCCTTTTCCTCGTCTTCTTCCTCTTCTGCTTCCTCTTCTTCTTCATCCGGTTCCCGATCCGGTTTCCGGTTTCTTTTT